>NC_048300.1:133641685-133941685 GCF_013100865.1 Trachemys scripta elegans | reverse complement strand
AAGTAGGGTGGTATAGTATGGTACGCCGTACCATTAGGATATTTATTGCTGGTACACCGTACCGGAAAAAGACAGGAGTAGAACATGGGGCCACCAGGAAGGCCCACACTGGCAGCTCCTCTGGCACAGCTGTACTGCCCCCAGCCTTTCCACACAGCTGCATCTCCTATCTGGGGTCTGTACAGCCCTGCCAGAGGACAGGGCTGGGGGGGCGTGGCTGGGGGCACTACCGGTACAGCTGTGCTGGGGGAGCTGCTGGCACGGGGCAACCGAACCGAAGGACTCTCCTGGGAACCACAGCGGTGAAAGGAGCAGAACGTGGCACCGCCGGTCCCAGGAGCCAGCTGCTTAACTGAATTGCGGGGCTCTCCCAGAATTGGGAACCATTGTGGCAAAAGGAGCAGAATGTGGGGCCACCGGGCATGCTTTATGGTTACTGAAAAACTGGTGCTCTTTTTATCCCTCTACCTCCTATCACTGGGTCATCTCATCTGCAAACACAAATTCAACTACCATCTCTATGCTGATGACTCACAGATATGCATCTCTATTCCAGACCTGTCTCCTGTCATACTAAAATTTCAGCCTGTCTCTCTAAAGTCTACTAGTGGATGTCTAGCCATCAGCTCAAGCTCAATATAGCTAAATCAGAGCTCTTAATCCCCTACCACTCCCAATCCCTTCCACCACCTCCTTTCTTGATCATTATGGATAACACCATTATCCTGCCTGTTGCTCGGGCAAGATGCTGTAACCTGAGCATCATGCAAGACCCATAAGCTGGGCATCATCTTCAACTCAGACCTCTTTCTAGGCCTTCACATCCACGCTATGTCTAAAGCTTGCTGATTATTCCTGTGCAACATCTCTAAGATTCAGCCTTTCATATCTATCCATACAGCTAAAACTCTCATCCAGGCTCTCATCATCTCTTATCTTGAATACTGCAGCTTCCCTTTTTCTGGCCTTGACAAAGGCAATCTTGCCCTGCTCATATCCATTCTGAATGAGATGCAATGATCATTTTCCTAGCCCATTGCTTTGATCATGTCACCGCTGCTCTGCATCCCTCCACTGGTTCCCCCTTCTCTATCATATCAAACATAAACTACTTGTCTTCTCTTTCAAGGCCCTTCATGGCCTATCCTTACCCTACCTATTATCTCATTAACTAGCAAAATATTGCCTCCTGCCTCTGATCATCCCATAATGCCAGCCTTCATCAGCCATTCATAAAATTTTCAAACAAGCACCTTCATGCTTTCTCTACTGCTGCCTCATGCCCTTTGGAGGCACACCCTGTAAGCATCCACAGAAGTGTCTTATCTTCCTTCAAATGCCTCCATTAAACTCTCCTTTGCTATGATACCTACAAAAACTTGAAAACAATTATGCTGTCGGTTCATTGATACCACTGCCTATGATGCTGAACAATAATGTCTCATGGTTTCCTTGTGCTCCTCCATCTTTCTGTGTCAGTCTGTTGTTGCCTGTATTATACTTCGACTGTAAGCTTTTTGGAGGAGGGATCATCTTTTTGTTCCGTATTTGGACAGTTCCTAGCACAATGGGGTCCTGGTCCATCATGACTGGGGCTTCTATGTGCTATGGTAATACAAATTAGTGTGTGTGTGTTGCATCTGCACATAGACACACGATTGTCCTGTGCTGTCAGGGATGTCAGACTCGTTCAAGTATTTCAGTTGCTTTTAGTATCTGAGCTCTTTGCCTCTGCCACCCAAAGCCCTGTGTAGTTTGGGCACTGAAAGTCCAGTTGTTGTATCTATGTGGTTTACTGTGACATTTGAGATGCAGCTGCAGATTTGATTTGCCTTTAAAGTATAGTGTTCTTAGGCCAAGTGTGTCTCAAAAGAAGGAAGGGAACAAATTGATAGATCGTTTTATATTATAGCTGTATCTGAAATTAGAGTTGTTCATCTAATGTATTTGTGAATAATTTATTCTGTAAAATATGCCAAAATTTCATCAGATAAGGTTATCTGCAATGAATGACTCAATTGGCTCAATGTGGCATACTGTACTACATGTCTTTGTGCTATGCCAGCGGTAGAAAAACACCCAACTGACAGCTCTGTGAGAGAGGAATGAATTCTGAAGTCCGCGTGCAGGAAAGGCGGTTACATGTCTGGAACATTTGCTCTCTGAATCAGAATTATACATTTTCAGGTGGCTTCATCCCAAATGACTTTTGCATATTACCGTAGTAAAGGAGACTTCACTGATGAGAAGCCTGACACCTCTTATCACGAGTGGGCATTAGTCTACGCACTGGTGCATATACAGTAAAACAGATGGGACCAGGGACATTGCAGCATCTTCTGTTAGTCTTAAAGGTGCCACAGGACCCTCTGTTGCTTTTTACAGATTCAGACTAACACAGCTACCATTCTGATACTTGACACCATGCAAGGCACTGCATTTAGCCGTATGGAATGGAAATCTATCAACCTCATGAAGAAACTTGCACAAATACAGACTTCTGTTAGTCTTAAAGATGCCACAGGACCCTCTGTTGCTTATTGCAGCATCTGTCACATAGGTGACTATGAAATGTAAATTTTTTGGTGAAAGTGGAATTTGGCAGCATTCTCTTGTGGCTGAAGTGCAGAACCATGAGAACTGGGTTATAAAACCAGCTCTGATATTGATTTATGTTGTTACTGGGTTTTAGGGCCATGTGAAACAGCAGCTATGTGAGACATGTGTCACAGGTAAGAGTAATAGATTTTCCCCACATATCCTATCCTAAGCAGTGCGGTGGGTAGAACATGGCAAAACTTGGCAGCTGTGGCTGGAGTAGATGAGTGAGGTAGGTTGCTAGGGGAGCTGGAGTTTCTGGGCATATCTGAGTGGTTGTCAGGTGTTGATGGTGCTGTGGTGTCCAAAGTGGAGCTGGATGGCATTGATGGGTGGTAGAAGGATGGAGGAGGCTGGATGGGGATGTCTGTGTGCTGTACCTGGCTTGAGGTGGATCTGGGTGCAGGGAGCATGGGGCCAGTATTGTGATGTTCTGTCCCTGCTGCTGCAGGCAACACCTCCTTCTGACTGCTAATTCCTGGTGCTCCAGCAGAGGGACATGCAAGAGTGGAGCAGAAAAGCCACCTGGCTTCTTATTGGCCCTGCTGGCTGGGAAAAGCAATCCCTCAATCCTAGTTTGGATGCATGAATCCCTAAATCCAGCTGGATTGAGGGAATGTGTGAAAGGGATGCCAAGTCCATGACTGTCACGAGATGGCCGGCAGCCCTGATTAAGTCAACAGAGAAGACCAGCTTTCCTGTCTGAAAAATGATGATATTTGCTGTACCTACTGCAGGAGTATTTTGAGGCTTAATTAGTTGGGGATTTTGAAATATTTTGATGCTTTGATATGTCCATAATACTACTACTCTGTGATTGTAAGTTGTTATTAATAGCTATAATATTAAATATAGACAACCAACAGTGAAAGAAAACCACAAGGGAAGAAAACCATTCAAAATGTTTGAAGCAGCCACAACAGTTGCCTGCCCAAACTACTTGCGCTGGGCCTGGAACCAAAATTCTGCATTGGGGTGCAACATATTTGTGGGTTGGTTGAAATCAGAACCAGGACCAAATCTTGGCAATGTGGGCCCATATCTATAAACTACTAAAGCAAGGTGAGGAAAGAGTTTCTCAATTCAGCAGATGTGAATGAATTAACAACCAAAAAGGCAACTCTAAACCAAATGCAAAGTTTGGAGTCTGATTATGTATTCACTGATGAAACAATAATTTTTCACAGGTAGAGGGTAAGCTACTTACTGTAGAAAGTCACATCAAATTGGGAACTGGATGATTAACAAAATGTTAATTGCCAAATGTGGTATGTAATTGAAAATGTGATAATTGCCTTATAATTTCAGACATTAACACATCATTCACTGCAACTGACATGTGATGTCCTTCTTATGGAAAGTTGTATGCCTGCAGCCAATTTATAGTGCTGCATTGGCACAGTGCACAGTGCAGCTTTCTGTAGCTGATGATCACCTTATGTTGTCACCCGTGAGCAGCTCCCTTCACTTAAGTGTGTTATTGTATTAAACATAATTATTTCATTGTCTTTCATCTCTCCATATTGCTGTCCCAAAAATGGCTTTAAGCTGTATGCACAGAAAGATAAACAGGGGGCTCAGTCATTCCTACTGGCTGTTTGGTGCTCTGCAGTGACGTATGTAAAAAAGGTGCTTTACAACGAAAAGTGTGGGGAAGCTATATAGAAAGTGAGCTCTCACAGTCCTTTCCCCTAAACACAGACAGATTAGGTTCAGGAATAATCAGGGTCATAACGTTTAATTCAAGGCTTAATAGATGTTTAGTAAAAATGTTAAGTGAACTAAATACTTAGCATTTTACAACACTAATCCTCAAAACTCTGATGATGGTAAGTATTATTCCCATTTCCCAGATGGAGAAATAGAGGTCTACCTTATGATTTACACAAGACCAATTGGTGGTAGAATATGGCATTGTAGCTTGGGGATTGCTGGAAACCAGTCTCTTCCTCTGTACATTAAGCTATCCTGTCTGCTTCCTTAGCATACATTCCATACTTCCAAAGTATACTTCTGTCTTCCCAAAGATGTTCTCTTATGAGCAGAACCAAAATTACAGATTAAGTAAAACTGGTAATGTCTCTAAATAAAAGCCAGTTCCCAGTCCTTAACATTTGTTAAATCCTATTCCTTAAAAATTTTTTTTCCTCTGCATTATTTAGTCACTAAAAGACTGTGTTTTCATACATACTTTCAAATTAATCTCCTACATAGTCAATGCAGCTTATTCTTCTCACTCAAGTCTAGAAGGGCACAAGCGTGCATCTACAGTACATGAAATCAAAGCTATGTGATCTTTTTGCTGTTGTTCTTAAATAATGGATTAAGTTTCAACTGTCCTTGTTGTCCTTTACAATAATGTGATTTGACAATTAATAGTTGCAGAAGAACTGGTGTAATACCCAATCTTTTAAAAATATTGACTTTTGAAAAGTATTCTTGGACCACATGTCTGCTATCTGTAAACTTGCCGGAACCTGAAATAATGAACAACAATAATTGTACTGAAATATGTGCTGTAATTGAACAAAGATTAATTAGTAAGTAGACCCTGGAAATATTCAGTGGGATAGTTTTGCCTTTAAACTTTGAAAATTCCTTCCCTAGTGCTTACTAATTGCAGAAGCAGGTATACAACTCTTACTGGTACCAGTTAAAATAAATCAATTAAAAATGGTTTGAGTGGAAGAAGAAAGGAGGTGGATATAAACATTTTTAAAGGAAAAATAGGGGCCATATCATACCCTCCTCTGAAAACAACCATGTGAAGGTACAGAAAGGCTAAAATTCTTCCCTAATGCAGTTTTTTTCTCTAAGTGTGAGAAGTTCGGATCACTGGAATCCATAGAAAACCATGCTACTTCACCGAGGACCCTGGAGCCTCCACAGTCTTTGTATACTGCTTGGTTTGATAGGACTTTGCCCCCTCTTATAGCAGCATGGCTCACTGAGGAATATGGAGTGAAGGAAATTCTGGATCTCTGTGACTTACCTGGATAACTAAATGACTTACCCAAGACTTATTTGGCCAACTTTCAACAACTGACGTCTCAAGTGATTTCTATAAAACAAGTAGAATGCACCATTATGAGTAAAGTCTTTGGGATTTATTTCTCTTTTATGTTTTCTAGGGAAACTTCATAGTGTTGGATTAGAAGGACTAATTGGACCGTTTTAGAGAGGCACCAGTGCAGTGATTGATCCGATTCCATCTCTTGTGCTTGTGTTTAGTCATTGGTGACACTGGGGAAGTAGATCTCCAAAGATGAATCCGTTTTCCACCTACTCTAAACTTAACATAGGGAGATTAGAAATGGCTGTCAATTTCTATGAAACTTCCCTAGTATTTTCATCTCCAGGATGGGCTGAGACTTACTTTCTCATAGTGATGTCATCCAGAGCCTCACTGAGGCTTACACAAGCTTTAGAATATACTCTAGTGCTGTTGGCCCACAACCCACCAGTCAGTGCAGGTGGAGAACAATACTAACTCAAACACAATCAATGGGTTTCTATGATAGGTGTGCAAAGAAGGACCTTCTTGTGCCTCTTTTCTCATATTGGACATCTATGTCTAGAATCCAGAATAGGCCTTAAACTCTGCTCTTAGGTAAATGTATGCAACTCCTGTTGAAGTCAGGGTGTGAATACATATTCTGAGACTATGCCAAAGCATTTTGTGCCATTGTGTTTCTTATTACTGTTTATGATAACATTTTATAGCTACCAAAATACAAATACAGGGAAAAGGTAAAGTTTTCTGAGTGATAACCAAATTAAACCAATTATTTTAATATTCCACATCCCACACAATTTTAAAGTTGAGGCCTAATGAGATTAACACTAATGAAGTGAAAAGTAACCTTTATGCATTGCAATTAGTGGCATAGTGAAAAAAATCTCGCTGCTAAGAAAACTCAGGCAAAAATCAATCTGCTTGTTCACCCAGTTCTGGTTGTTTCATCAAGAACTAACTGCCTTCCATATAAGCAATAAATAATATCCCCCCACACATCTTTTTTAAAAAACTGAAATGGAGTTTGTTATAGGGTTGTAATAATACTTAGCTCTTATGTGGTGCTCTTCATCTGTAGATTTCAAATGTCTTTATAAAGGAGGCTCTCATCATCCTCAGTTTACCAATAGGGAAACTGCAGTACAGAGAAGTGACATGACTTGCCCACTGACAGAGGTAGAGATAGGATTCAGGCTTCTACTCCAGTTCATAGTCACACTGCCTTGCAACTTTTTTTCCTTAAGAATTGTTTTTAAATGAAAATAGTCCTATACTGTACCTGTGCATATTTAACTATAGAGGAATAAAATACATGCTGTGTATTATCTGTAGATCATAGGCTTGTTTTGCATGCCACGCAACCTGCCAAAGCCCAAACGTAGGACACTATTTGTGTAACATGGACTTAAAATGACAGATAAAATTATTCACACAGTAAATCTAAAATGCGGTGAGATTCATCCTTTCATGGAAATGATGTCCTCTAGTTTCATGATTCTTTATTTCTGAGGTAAATAATGTTCCATAGTAAAAAGACTCCAGATTTCTGGGGAACGTAGGTAACTTTTGGACTACAATAATGAAATCCCTTGAAATTAAGGGATATTTGAGCCATATGCTCATTTGCTCTTCTCTATATCACAATTGGTGCAGAATGGTAAAAAAAAAAAATTAAAATAACTGGGGGGAAATACAGAATTGCACAGTAGCTTAATTGTTTGTCTGTTTATCAAAGTTTCAATTTTGCGCACAATCCCTCTGTCCTTTCCCTCCTTCCATCCCAATATGAGACTTTCTTCTGAACTCAAAAGCTTTGAGGCTTACAAAACCTGCCATACCCAAGCCTTATATGGAGTTTCCAGAGCAGAGGATTTTCAATCACTGTTTGGGTGAAGTTCATTGACATTTCAAACTTCAAAATTTGAAAAATAAATGGAAAAACAAGTAAAAATTTCCACCTCCTTTTTGTATCAATGATAGAGCTGGTCAAACTGTTTCAAACTCTTAAATTTTGAAGTTAGAAGGGGAAGTGGAAGGATTTAAAATATTTTTTTATTAGATCTAGTTTGGGGGTGAAAAATAAATGGACAATTTTGTGTTGGCTAGGTTAAATTCCCCCTCCCACTCCCCACCCCCAAATACCCCTTTAGAAAAAATAGCCTTATGAGGCAGGGAGTGTGGCTTACCCCACAATAAGATTACTTGCAAAGGTTACAAAGGAGCAGCAGGAGGCTTCTACTTACAGGGTCTCTATGTTGGGGCCTGGAGTAGTGGGTGGGCTCGGGTTTTCCCCCAACTTGCTACTGCGGAAGTGGCAGGACTGTTGGACAGAGAGATTTCTCCCACACCCCCTGGAAGATGATGACTCAGTCAGAGGGATGAGTTGAGAAGAGGTTACTGTGGTTCTGGGAGCTGAGAGAGGAGCTAAACTAGAAGGACAGAACAAGGAGTAATGGTCTCAAGTTGCAGTGGGGGAGATCTAGGTTGGATATTAGGAAACACTATTTCACTAGGAGGGTGGTGAAGCACTGGAATGGGTTACCTAGTGAGGTGGTGGAATCTCCATCCTTACAGGTTTTTAAGGCCCAGCTTGACAAAGCCTTGGCTGGGATGATTTAGTTGGTGTTGGTCCTGCTTTGATCAGGAAGTTGGACTAGATGACCTCCTGAGGTCTCTTCCAACTCTAATATTCTATGATTCTATAGGCGGGGGTAGAGCCAGAGTGCTGGTGTGCAGACCATGGACATAGGAATTGGCCTTGAGCACGACCAGGAGGAGGCGCCAGTCTGGCAATGAGGGCTGCATCCCATGACCACATGGTGAAGAATGTGGGTATTTCCTTGCCCCTGAGGAAAGGGGATGGTGTGGAGGACTGGACAGCAGGTGAAGGATTGTATGAGACAGTTGACCTTGAGGAAAGGGACCTGAAAGAGACTACATAGCACAGTCACTCCTGATACAAAGGAAGGATGTGGCACAATGTATGACAGACCTTCCTGAGAGGAGGGGGGAAGAGAAAAGGCTATAGAGTTCCCTTGGGCTGAGGCACTCTTTGCAGAGGGCAGCAAAACCCTCCCAGGTTGGGCCCCAGACTTGTCACTCCCGAATGAAGGGGATAGACAAGCAGCCAGGGCAGATCCAGGCCCTTCTGGTGCAGGTGCTTGAAAATCAGCAAAGACAGCGGGAGGTGAACTGGTACCTGCAGCAGTACTTTTTAGAGATTGTGATGCAACAGTGATACGTATTTAGGTGCCAGAGGGAGAAAAAAGGGAAAAGCCGTAAGGGCTGGGAACAAGAGGGAAGACCCAAGGGCCAGAGGCCAGAAGCCTGGCCAAAATTATGTTATGTCTATGTCTAGAGGGGACACCTAAAAAGGCAGTGCTCCTATTTGAGTTGTAATGAGGAAGATCTCCAGAAAGTGTGAGTGGCAAGGGTGGCCATCTACTGAGAGAGTAGTGCGGGGAGGGATGTTTTTCATGTGCAGAGTTGGGGGCCCAGGAAGTGGGGACAGGAAGCCCATGCTGGGAATACAGAGTACATGCGTATAACCGCAGAAAGAGCAGAAGCTCCACCCATGCACTTGACAGAGAGAGCCCAGAAAGAGGTAGAGGTGAACCCAGTGGTGCAGCAGGCTACTGTGGGAATCCAGATCCTGGGGGGAAAGGGATTGGGGGATCGTGAAGGAGCTATGGGAGAAATTGGCAGCTGCTGAGGAGGCCCTGCAAATAGCAGAGGCGAATTTAGAGTTGCAGAGAGACTAGGTCAGGTATGCAAAAGAGGAGAAGGAAAAAGTTTGTTTCCTATTGAAAGGGGCAAGGCAGGAGAGGGATGCCCTGCGGGCCCAGCTGTGAGGTAATACCTCTCCCTGCAGGGTACTGGCCTTGAGGGAGAGGGTGTGTGATAGGGTGTCTGCCCCACACTGGCAAAGAAGGGGTTAATAGAGCCCTGGGGAGGCTGTGTGGGGAACAGCCAATAGGAGAGGGTATGCGAGGAACAGTCCATCAGGGCCCAGCAGCTCCATATAAAAAGGAGCAACAGGGCTGAGTAGGTCAGTTGCTGCTGGGATTCCAGGGAGTATGGACTGCGTCCCTGGAGGGCTGAGATAACTGTAAGCACCTTGGATAGAGCAGTGGCTGGCTCCTGGGACTGAGCAGCTGAGGCCCTGAGATAAGGGCAAAGAAGATGCTGGGACCATGGGGAAGTGGCCCAGGGAAATAGAGCAGCATTGACTCAGGTTACAGAGGAGTAGCAGGAGGCTGCTATTTACAGGGTCTCTTGGTTGGGGCCCAGAGTAGTCGGTGGGCCTGAGTCCTCACCATTGGGGAAGTGGCAGAACTGTTGGACAGAGAGATTCCATCGCCCCTGTCCTGGAAGGGGGAAACACAGATGGTGACCCAGCCGGGGGGCTGAGTTGAGAAGAGGACTCTTAGGTTCTGGGAGATGAGAGAGGAGCCATAGGTGAGAGCAGAGGCAGAGTGCCAGTGTGCAGACCATGGATGTGGGTGTTGACCTCGAGTTAATCTCCAGCATGACCAGGAGGAGGTGCTAGTCTGGTGATGAGGGCTGCACACCATGACATGCTCACACAGAGGAAGTGATACTTTTGCATAGCTATAGTAGGAACCGGAAACTGCAGTTTTTTAAAGTTGTCACTTATGTAGTTAAAAATATAACATAATGTGAGATTTTTACACAAGCCAATATACTGCTAGGTATATATTCTTACCTCACTTCCTTATATTTATTTTCATAAGGCCTTTAGCCACCATGAAAATAGTTTGCATGACATACTTAAAGTAATAAGGGTCAAATTCTAATCTCAGTTGGGTATCACTGAATTTCTAAACATATGGGTATGCAGTTGTGCTGGGATTTTTCAAGAAATGTGGAGGTGTGCATTTGTAATTAGAAAATGACCCCTAGTACATTAAAATGCTCTTTGGTTTCATAAAATTGTTTTTGCATTTACTATTATCTGCTAGCAATAGCTAAGCCTGAAAATGTTACAACTTACATGGGATGACTTCCTCCACAACATTCTAGTCTAGAAATCTATCAACGCTGCCTTTCCTACCCCAAAATCTGTTTGGTTTCCACTTAACTATCAGGAGGACACTTCTGCTAGATAATTTACCCTAAGGTTTTGTTCTAAACTAACACAAACTTTGGGGAGAAACTTGTCTATCTCCTCTCTCCCCGCACCGCCAATGATCCTAAAACCTTGTGAGTTTCAGCTCCAGTATCTGCATTGAAGGAGTCCTTCTGCTAATAAGGCGAAGAGATTTGTGGCGATGTGGAGGGGCCAGTCCTCAAACTTTGAGCCTCAGAGATGCATGGGAAATCAAATTCCAATCCCACAGCATCTGTGCAAAGATTATTTCTCATCCTGCCCTTTCTTTTCAGCACTCAGCAGCACAATTTACTCAGGAGTTTTGCTGCCAGTAGTTGTTCCTGTGACTGATGTAACTGGCTATGCTGTGGCTAGGTCCCTCTTCAAGCTGATGAACCCTCAAATCCACTGAGTGCCAACCATGCTGTGCTCATGCAGAGCAGCTCCTATGGGGTTGTGACCTGCTAGGTGAGCACTGTTCCCCCTTTATACTGTTTCCAAAGCCTTTGTACCTCTTTCTGGGCTCCTCTGCACCCCTCCACACAATGCAGGAGGGGGAGCTTTTGGCTGTTTCTGCTTCAAGTATCAAAATAACTTAAAGAAATACACAATAAAATACACAATATTTCACTTCAATTTAATTGTAAAAGTGTGTCTTCAATAGATTGCAGCACATACTAATGATACAATTAGACAAACTGTACTGTTCATAAAAGCTTCAGGGATCTCTAACTGTGAAAGTATCTTCCTACTTTCAGATACAGAAAGGAACAAGTATTTAATGTTTAGCATAACACGTTACCACTGGTTGGATACTTTAGATCCGCCCTCGGGGTGTATAATATTTCTAATAGTTCACATAATTGTACAGTTACTGTGTCTGTAGTACCTTGAATATAACGCAATACCACTAACACAATATGATGGCACTGTTTACATTCTCTCTCTCTCTCCTCTTCTCCTCTAAGCAGAGATTTTTCAGTTCATAAATCATTCACACCATGCAGTAATGATTCACCTAAATCAATTCTTCATCTTCCATGATGAAATCAAAGAAAAAAGGCATATTCAATGTTTCTTGAGTCTTCTTCAATTCTGAATTTACCCAGTTCAGTGTTCATTCAGCACAGAGCTGTTCCCACAATCTTTCCTCCTGTTTCTTGGCCTTTAAGACACATAAGCTCTATTGCAATGTCCCTCTTTTCAACTCCACACTCAATTAATGTGCCATTTACAATGGTTCCTCAAATTCCTTTCCACCAGCTTTATTTTGGATACCTTCCAGTCTGCCTTCTGTCTTCTTTGCTCACCAATGTCACCTCATTCATCTAAAGTACTTTCACCAAAGTCTCCAACCTCTTCCAGTCTATATTCCTTCCTCTTTCTCCTTGAGTTCTCTGTTGCTTTTTAAGTGATCACCTTCTTTCTTGAGGTTTTACTCTCCTTAGGCATTTTTTACTTTCTTGGTTTGCCTCTACCTCTGATCATTCTTTTATTGTCTTTCTATAGATTACCCTCTTCTTCTCTCTGACATTCTATAGGTAGGTATGCCTGTGGGCTCTGTCCTTGCTTTCTTCCTCTTCTACACTCTGAGTGATCTCCTCTGCTGACACTGTTTCAACAACTACCATCTTCATGCCAATGACTTACTAATCAAGCTTTCAGCTGTTAATTTGTCTCCCTATGTCCATCCTGCATCTCATCCAATCTCTTACATCTCCCCTTCGATGTCTTGGCGTCAGTTTAAATTTAACATGGCCAAAACTGAGTTCTTAATCTTTCTTCTCAAACGTGCTTTGCATCTCTATCCACCCCTTTTACTGACATAGTGAAAGGCTCCTGTAGGAGATAGGTAGGTGGTGGGGAAAGACTCCAGCAGCAGAGAACTGCTGGGCATGCAATATTCTACATGCCACCACAAGTATAGACAGAATCTGAGAGCATAATACCATAACTGAGAGATGTTCATATTACATTAAATGTTCTTAATCCTTGTCATTGACTATAATTTATTAATCATATTTATTATGGTAATGCCTAAGGTCCAACCAAGAATAGTTTTGCTAGACACTGTACAAACAGTGAATAATAGATGGCCACAGGCCCACAGAACTTGCAATCTAAACAGATGAGACACCCACAGTGTGGAGGAAGTGTAACACACCAGAGTGAACAATGAAATGGCAGCAAATGTCATGTTAGTGCCACTATTACTATTTATTTATTAACATTTTAGTGGGTTTAGTTAGGAAGGGGATCAGCTAAATGGGAAGGAAAGTAGGGCAGAGGAGGAAGGTTAAGAGAGGCAGGTGTGGAGAGAAGCTGAGGTGAATAGACTGCGAGAGGGGAAGGGCTGCAGCAAACAGCCAATCATCCCAGGACAGATTGAGTCGAGTAAAAATTGTAGAAAGTTCTCTGAATGCCCAGAGGTCCCTGTTTTTGGCTGCTTCTGCTCCTATAGGCTGGAGTCTCTGGATGCTTTCGCATGTCCACACAACGCTCCTTGTGATGGTGGAGCACATCCATAGTTGGTGCTCTTGCATCAACAGAGCGCAGTGGACCATGGTAGCTATCCCACTGTGCACCTCACCACTGTCTGCTGCTGGGAGTTATGAAAAGGGATCGCAGTACCTCATGGGGTAGGCTCACCATCCCATGATGCAGTTTTCTCCATCCCATCATTCTATGGGCTTCCGACTATGTTTCATGCTGCTTTTCAACAGTCCATGGAAACCGTGCCTGCCATGTCTGTCTGAAAGCATGGATCCTGCACTGCTCTTCAGTCTTGTGGCGAGCGTTATGAACACAACACAGCTGATCCTGCAGTATTTCATGAGCTGGTAATCTGATAATGACACAGTGGTGTCTGCCCTGCTGTGTGCCATGGAAAGAAACAATTCAAGACGGCTTTTGGCATTCACAGAGCAGCTGCACACAGTGGACTCTCAGCCTTGATTCATACAAGTTAGATACACCACTTTCTCACTTTTTCTGTGGCAGGCACACAGCATGGTGAGAGCCCTAGCCATGGTGAGTTTGGCCCGTGGGGGAAGGGGAAGGGCAAGATGGGACAAAGGGTGGGGGAGGGGTTTCACAGAGCTAACAATACAAGCACCTAGGGCCACTATTCTGAATACTGGCACCATTTTCCACAGGTGGGGGTGAGAGCAGCTGATATCTCATTCCTGAGGGAAACTGGGGGCGCAACTCCTGGATACGTGCAGCTACAGACTGGGTCCATATGCTGCTCACCTTTGTGCTGCTTTGGTGCCTGCAGAGGTAATTGCCCATTGGTGCAGCAAAGTTTCCTACCACGGGGAAAGAAACAGGGATGCCTTTCCAAGGAATCTTCTGCAAAGGATTGCAGAGAACCTCCAGAAAAGTTTCCTAGAGATCATTATGGAGGATTCCCAGGACATCCTAGTGTATATCAACAAACTTTTCAGCAGTACCCCTTCTGCCTAATTGCACAGGGGAATGAGAATCTGATTCAAGCCGTGTTAGTGTTGGTTATTTCTACCCCTCTTTTACCCTGGAAAAAAAAAAGAGCAGAGCTCTACCTCATATCTTCCTGTGGTATCAAAGCACGAGTACTCACCAGGCTCTCTTCTCCTGCATCAGGGATGCCACAGCCAAAGTGCTGAGACTGGCTTCACCCCTCCGGAGTTAAGAAGAGGTCCTGGCTCACCATGCCATTGGATGTCCCTGTTGTCTGTCCCACATCCTCCTCCAACTCCACTTCCTCAGCCACCACTTCATCCTTGGGGTTGACTCTTCTGGCCACTGCCTCGAGCCCCCTCCCAAAGTATCCATGGGGCTCTTAGTGGTGGAGGTGGGGTCTCCGCTGAGGATGGCATGCAGCTCTTTGTAGAAGTGGCATGTCTTTGGTGATGCACCACACTGATGGTTGGCCTCCCTTGCCTTCTGATACAGCTGCCTCAGCTCCTTGATCTCAGCACGGCACTGCTGTGTGTCCCTGTTTGTGGCCTGAAGAAGAAGGGGCACAAAATTCTGCCTGTAGGTATAAAAGTTCCTAATGCTGGAGTGGAGCTGTGACTGCACAGCCTTCTCTCCCTGCAGATCTAAGAGCTGCAGTGTACTCCAGGTAGGAGTGCATTTGCTGCGAGGAACCAGTATGGTCACCTGGAAAGATGCAATGTGAACTGTCCACGCCGAGCAAACGGGAAGAGAATAAATTTTTTTCCTGGGTCTTTAAAGGGGGAAGGGCGCATTCCTGTGTATGTGGCTGAAGGGCAGCGGAGTTGAAACTGGTGACCAGAGTGGTCATGATGTGCATTGTGGGACACCTCCTGGAGGCATCTTAGGATGACATAAGCAACACAGTTAAAGTGATACAGTGCCAGTGTAGACACTATGTCGCAAAAAGCCCTATGCCTCTCGTCCACGTGGTTTTATTATGTTGGCATACCAGGAGTGTTAAATTGGAGGGAGGAGCATTGCAGTGCATACACCTCCACTGTTCTGTTGACAAAAGCTGACTTTTGTTGACAAAACTGTGTAGTGTAGACATGTCCTGAATGTCCCCAGAGTGGGGAATCTCCCCTAAACAGTTTTGGGTGTTGGGGGAGGGGTTGCTTTAGTTGGGCCACTACTGTCCTCTTTCACCCAAGCCCATAACATAGGTGACATCTTGGTCTCCTCCCTCTTTCACTGTGTATGCACAGGATGTGTCTAAGTCTTGTCAGTATTTCTGAAATCATTTCTAAAGTTTGTTTTCTTTCTGCCTATCCAGCCAAAACTTTCATCCAGGCCATCCTCTCCCATCTTAATTACAGACTCCCTGATACTTATGTCCTGCCCATCCTCCCTCCCCCCACTATATGACCATAATTTACCACAGGCTTTTGAAAGTTCTCTGTAATCACAGGAAGCATTGTTTTAATTCTGCGGCATCTCACAGAGCCACCGTACCTGACATACTTTATTCTAAAGTGGATTCTGAATAGCAAGCTAACTTAACAACTCTTTTCATTTCCCCCACTTTGTGTGATCTCGGTGTGACGTTGCAGTCTATATGGTTTTATAAAAATATGCTAATGAGTGAATATAGCGTAACTGGAATATACTTCATGCAAAAGGTCTCCTGTAAGGTATCATTACAAAGCTTATAATCAGAGTGTGATCATCCTATTTGTATAAATGTACCACTCTTGCATCTGAAACTAAAAATATGAAATATAACTCTGAGGTCCTATTGTAATTATGCAAAGTGTGGGCCATTAATGGTGGTTTGGAATCTTGATGACTCCCATTAACCAGGACCATTGAGTGCACATGGCTGTGTTTTACCTGTAAGTCTTCCTGTATACCTGTGTGCTGGAAAGTGGGCAATGAAGTCTTGCAGTAACAAGTGATCATGTCACCTAAACTGGAAACCATCTTTAACCTGGTGTCTTTCCATTGAGAAGGAGGGGGTGGGAACCCAGAGAGGGACAAAGGATTCCCGCCTTATGCAAAAGATATATAAAGGCGTGGAACAGAACAAAGCGGGTGGAACCATCATGAAGAATCCCCTAGCTACCCCCTGAGCTGGAACAAGAGCTGTACCAGGGAAAAGAATTGTGCCCAGGCCTGGAAGATATCCAGTCTGAGGAAAAAACTTATTGAAGCATCTCTGAGGGTGAGATTATCTATATTCAGTTTAATTAGACATAGATTTGCGCCTTTTATTTTATTTTGCTTGGTGACTTACTTTGTTCTGTCTGTTACTACTTGGAACCACTTAAATCCTACTTTCTGTATTTAATAAAAACACTTTTTACTTATGAATTGACCCAGAGTATGTATTAATACCTGGGGGAGCAAACAGCCATGCATATCTCTCTATCTGTGTTATAGAGGGCGAACAATTTATGAGTTTACCCTGCATAAGCTTTATACAAGGTAAAACAGATTTATTTGGGTTTAGACCTCATTGGGAGCTGGGCATCTGAGTGTTAAAGACAAGAACACTTCTGTTAGCTGCTTTCTTGGGGCAAGTAATTCAGACCCTGGGTCTGTGTTGGAGCAAATGGGAGTGTCTGGCTCAGCCGGACAGGATGCTGGGGCCCCGAGCTGGCAGGAAAGACAGGGGTAGAACTAGTCTTGGCACATTGGGTGGCAGCTCCCAACGGGGGGTTCTGTGATCCAACCCATCACACTCGGTATCAGTGAAGTCTCCTTTCCCTAGTCAGCTGCCATATATGAAGAGGAAAAAAAGTTTGACATCAATCCAAGACAAAATGAAAAACAAAAACGGGAATCCTAAAAGAGAAGGTTAATGGCTACAGCCATGATACAGGATGTAGCTCTGATGTCTTTGCAGGTTCATCAATGAACCTTGAGTTCATAGGGCAAGTTATGGTCTCTATTGCTTCTCTGACCATTGTCACTGGGTACTGTCCACCAAAGGAACTCTACCAGAAGATCAGCATAGTATAATGCTGGCTGCCAACCTGAGGAAAAACAGTCACACTAATCAATAAGATCCATTGAAGCTTGCTCTTTCCTCCCCTTTCAATGACATAATTATTTAAAAGAGTTGTAGAAATTGGAAAAAGATATTGGAATATTTGCTCTTTTGGATTCCACCCCCTCCCCTTACTACTATAGCTGCATAAACAGTTCTAAACTGAAATAAAAAACAGTAATTTTTACCCTTCACCATATTTACTGCATGATCAAAAGAGCAAGCAAGTACTGTTCCTCTTTGTGTTTTTTAGTTAGCTCTTTTACCATGAATAAAAGGCCCCCTCCTTTTCCATCAGTGCAACTGCTCTTTTTACTTTGCAAGAACAAGACATTTGTGTCACACAGTACTGCAAGAAACTGAGCATGAAAATGTAAATTCTGTTTGCTTCAATATGTATTCACAAGCTAACAGCCTGGTTCCAACAGTCTTTCTCAAGATGGGGAGCATGTTATTCTGTAATGGGACTATTTGTTAATAGAGTAGAGGTTTTTTCCATCTGACCCTAAGAGTATGACAAAATTTGAACCTGCCACCCTTAATCACAGATCAAGTGTTAATAGGATTACTCTGGAAGGACCAGTCTATAAATCAGTTACTCACATTAGTTAATTTATATTCACATTGACTTTAATGGGACTACTCATGTGACTAACTGTTCACTATTACAAGTGAGGGGTTCTCAGACTGGCCTCATATAAGGATTACTCAAGGATCCTAATCTTGAAAGAAGGAACCAGATCCATTTCTAATCTTCACTCACATGAGCAGGAAAACAATAAAAATTCACAACATCGGTGAAAATGTCTGCCCTACTGTGTATTCTCCAATTGCTTTATTTCTGGATTGTAATGGCAAGGGATCTCCCCATCTATGTTATCTTTTTATTTGTCTGACCGTAGTGACTGTCTTGTGTTTGTTGATGGATTTTAGTTTGTTTCTTACATTGAAAGAAACCTTTTTTGGTGGGATTTGATGGTAGAGAGAAGGAAAAAATGTCTCCTTACTCTTTTCTTTTCTTTTTTGGTAGTGTTGTGGTCATACTCTCCCTGCTTTGGGGAGCTGGGGAGGGGATTCTGATTTAAGAAACAAATTTTATGATTGTAAAAACTAAGTTTTAGTTGTTAACAGTTATGCTGCTGCTGCTACTACTCCTACTTTGAATTTGCAGATCAGAAAGGGCTGATACACTCATTTGTGAAGGGAACCTTCCTGCCTCCAAATGAATGGCAATATACTCGGGAATGAGATCATGCCCTTAGAATTTCCCCAGCAGCTGAGAATTCAAAGGAGTCACAGATTGAATAGTGTATCACTTGTGATGAAACAGGTCTTAATTAAAGAAACCAAATTAGGTGCATGCACACAGCAGCGTCCCCTTAGTTTCCTTATGGAGAATGCCTAATTTACATCATGTGACTCCATCCATGGCAAAAATGCACATCCATGCCACTAAGCCTGATTTGGTACACCAGTGACCTGCATACCAGACTGCAGGGGTGAGTGGGAGTTAATATCTTAATCCATGTAAGGAACTGCCTTGGAAGAACATTAAAGTATGTACAAATACTCATCTTTGAAAAAGCCCATTTAAATCTGATATGTACAAGATAATGATGTATTCTCAACCCATCCTTGAAACAAATATGGTAATTGTGATCTAATTATCTGACTGTGAATTCCAAACTGTTTAAATGTTTCATCAGTACCATGAATGGGAAGCTGCAACTCCTGAACCTTGCCACTTAACAGCTAGTATATTGCTTCCTCTTTCAAATTTTTCTTTCTCATATTGACTGCTGCATGAGTAGAGGCTGCAGGAGCAGGCTCTCAAGACTATTTACATAATTTACACCATGTCCTCCACACCTAAAGATATCAAGCAAGAATTCGATTTGTCTTTATTGTGCCATCCCATCGGGATACTGGATAACATATTAGAAATTATGCCTCTAAAATACACAAGTGTAGCAATACAGTATATGCTGGATATGTCCATTTTAGCTTGGCATTTGGACACATTCAAATATTCACTGCCTAAACTGATAATTTTGCATAACTATCCTAGGGACACTTAAAAGAGACAAAGTCCAGACTTGTTGATTTATTCCAAATCCATTCCTCCTTAGTTGTCAGTTAATTTATAATTAAACTTCAAGTGTTTTAGTTATCAAATGTAGTTGAGCATTTTCCAAGATTGATGGGCGCAACTTCCAGCTCATTCCTCTCAATTAATACTGTGAAAAGAATATAATTGTTTCTTTAAACTATAAAGGATACTTATGATATCAGACTCATTGTGACCCAGTACAAGGATTTTAGTCTTTTAAATTTGTGATAGACCGTACATACCCAGTGAGTATTCATTTAAACTCTAGCACTGATGCAATTTTTGATATATTGCACTGGTTTAAAATTATGCTTTAATTTTCAAAACCTATAAAAATGGGAGTGCTTGAAAGAGTTGGATATTGGCAATAAGTCAAACAGTAGCATGCGCCAACATATTACGTCAAGTTATGGCAGATCAGTTCAGGAGTAAAGAGCTGGAAAATTAATATCTAAGTAAACTATAATTAAACAAAAAAAATCTTAATTGAAGAAACTGACTCTTATAAAAACTACATGTGCCACAATCTTTTCCTATGGGACAACAAAATCTAGTCTAAGAGAAACCTTAAAATGGGCCCAGTCTATTTTTAGAACATCTCAAGTCACTATTTTTATTCAGTATGGGACTAGCCCAAAAGCCAGGGAAGCCACTGGAGACAGGGCCAGCTCCAGGCACCAGTGAAGCAAGCAGGTGCTTGGGGCGGCCAATGGAAAGAGGCGGCATGTCTGGGTCTTCGGCGGCAATTCAGTGGCGGGTCCCTCAGTCCCTCTCGGAGGGAAGGACTGGCCGCCGAATTGCCGCCGAAGAATGAAGTGGCGTGGTAGAGCTGCCGCTGAAGTGCCACCGATCGCAGTTTTATCTTTTTTTTTTTTTTTTTTTGCTTCGCCTGCTTGGAGCGGCAAAAAAGCTGGAGCCAGCCCTGACTGGAGATCTTTCTGTTTGACTTCAATGGGCTTTTGAGCAGGCTCTGTGTAGTTATCCTAACTCATAGCTCCTTATTCATGTTTCTGCTCTTTCATACATAGATTTTAAGGTTAGAAAGGACCATTCGATTATATAATCTGACCTCCTGAATAGAACAAGCCATTAAATTTCATCCAGTTACCCCTGTATTGAGCCCAATAACTTGTGTTTGAGTAAAATGTATCTTTCAGGAAGGCATCAATCCTCATTGGTAGACATCACGAGCAGGGCCAGCTCCAGCATTTCTGCCGCCCCAAGCAAAAAAAAAAAAAAAAAAGCCACGATCGGCGGCGGCAGTTCGGTAGCAGGTCCTTCGCTCCTAGGGGGAGTGAGGGACCTGCCACCCCCAAATTGCCACAGGTGTCGCCACTCTCCCTTGGCCGCCCCAAGCACCTGCTTGTTAAGCTGGTGTCTGGAGCCGGCCCTGATCAAGAGATGGTGTATCCGTCACTTCCCATGGTAGCTTGTTCCAATGGTTATGTACCCTCACTGCTAAAATGTGTCATATTTATGATGCAAAGCATAGAAATTACTCTGATGCTATTAGAAAAGGTGATGTAGCAGGAAGGGCCTGAAATAGCCCTGGGAGAAGGCTGAGGCAGGGAAAGCTGGGCTGATTGGGGAAACAGCCTCAGCTTTGGCCACGCCCCAGACAGACCCAGCTGGCCCTATAAAGAGAGAGAAGGGCCTGGCTGCAGGTAGCTGAGTACCTGGGTGGAGCAGGGCTGGGAAAAGGCTGAGGAGCTGGGGAGCTCCAGCCTGGAAAGACCCAGGCTGCGGCCTAGTAATACTGGGGGTTGCAGAGGGCAACCCAGGGGTAGACCAAGGCAGCAGGTCCAAACCCAACCTTGCCAGTGATGAGTAGGCTGATACTGCAGTCTGCCCCTGGGTGTGGGGCTAGATGAAGACTGGTAGTAGCCTGTACATAGGCAAGGTGGGGATAGTGGGTGGGGATTCCCCTGGGAGGGGGAAACCCAGTTAAAGGGGCACCAGGGTCCTGGGAGGGACATGGGGGGCCAGTAGCAGCAAGGTGGATCACCGGCCTGCAGGCAGCGCTCCAGACTGGATTGAGCTAATTTGCAGGATAACCAACAGGAGGCGCCACAGGGGTGAGTCCAATACTGTTACAGATGACCTTCACATATTTAAAAGATTCCTCAACTTAAGCAATGTGGGAGTAGGACTGGACCCTAAACACTGAATAGCCGAAAGACCATGCTAAGCAGGACACATGTCACAGTTGCAGGACTTTCCTATCTCTGGGCATTTTGAGTGCCTCAATTCCAGTGATAAATATTGTTCCCTTACTTCTCCTAGGATGGAACCACATGATTCTCCCACTCTTACACCCTCGGCTACATCACCCTGTGCTCAACTCTGCTAACTCAGCAGGTACGTCTGGGTTCAGCATCTGCAGTTCTTGGGTCCCATTTAAAACCTGTGTCCACTGGTGAATATAGTGACTTCTTAAACCAGGGTATTGGTTCCATCTAGGAAGAAAATGCAACATAAGAGAAAAAGGATTTTAAAATAATAGCCAGTCTATATGTCTGTCTCTTTTACCTAAAGTCTTGCCATGCTGTGATGAGAGCCTAGGAAGGACTAATTTTTCCATATTCCCAGAAGTGTCTGTCAGTCTGTTTTCCTGAGCAGCTCACAAACAGTTGCCCCACCTTTGATCTGTTGGTTGCTAGCATTGGCAAAGCAAGCTGCATTGGTTGGTTGGAGCCCAGAAGGTAGAATCTTCACATTTAACAGCTCAGTTGTTGTCTCTTGACCAGTCTGAAGAGTTTACTAGGAGGCATCTGAGCTTGAGTAATTGTTTTGCCTTCCAGTTTGTTTCCCAACAGCCCTGTTGTCCTAACCTATTATAATCATACAATAAACATTCAAACATTTAATTCATTATAGCATACAGTAACTATCCTGATAACCAGGTCACACACAGTATTATTAATTACAGAGCAGCCCCATTTCTACCACCACATGATGATTCCAACTTTCAAAATCAAGACCTGAATTGCATGTGTATTTGCCTAAGTCACCCACAGATGCATAGATTCTAAGGATGTAATCCTGGCTCCATAGAATCAATGGGAGTTTTGCCACTGAGTTCAATGGGACCCAAATCACCCTAAGACCCCCATCCTGCAAACATGTACTCATGAGAGTAACTTTACTACTGGGAGTAGCCCCAGTGAATGTAATGAGGCTGTATGTTAGCAAAGCTAAGCACGTGCATAAGTGTTGACAGAATTGGAGCCTAACTGAGAACCTTGAAAAATTGGATCTAGAGGTCCTGTGAAGTCTAACCCTGCTCAGATAACAGGCTTTACCCTGTTTCCTGACTGTGGTATCCCATCAATCTCAAAGTCAAATTGGAGCATGGAAATGGCATTTGGATAGGGAATGAGGTGCCCTATTTACGTTTAGTGCATGGATCTGAATATATATTTTACTGTTATAAGTTAAAGGATATATAGCCATTCTACAATGCACTGATCATGAACATGTGATAAAATAGTATTTTTTTTAAAGGGCTATTGAAAACTGCCAAAAATGTACAAAACAGTGAATATTCCTCCAAATTTGTAATCATCAAAAGCCAAATGCTGCCTTCCTTAACACTCACACGTCTCCAATTACCTTAGTGCAATTGTTTTTGATAAATGTTGACTAAAAAATCTCGTGAAGAATTTTGGAGTAATTTAAAGATTGGGTTTGTTTTGAACACTGAGAAACAAAACAACTTTGAAAAGTCAAAATTCTGGGTGAAACTTATTTTTTGATCTGCTTCACTGCTGGCATAGCCACTGATGCCAGTAAAAGATATTACCTAATCCACCTTGTCTCTTTCATATCTGGGGACCACCTCTGCAGCTTCAACACTGTAAAAATGGATGCCAAGAACAAATATCTGAAAGGAATACATGGAGAAAGTCACCAGATTTTTCTGTTCTCTGTGGAGGGTTGTGTGTGGGGAGGAAGAAGATGCCACCAGCAGATAAGTAATTTAGAGCTTTGGCTGCTGGAGACTGAGGGGTATCAGTAAAGTCACAACTGGGTAGGTAACAACTGGAAGAGCTTTGTTGTGAATTCCCCCCCTCCCCATGAAAATCTTGTTACAACTATGTAGCAATCTGGTTTCCAATCTGAAGGTAAAGGGATAGGGAAGGATAGACACTCGTCATCCAGAGCCCTTTAAATGTGTGTAAGATCCCAACATTTTTAATTTGGCAGTGAATAACATCTCAAATATATATTCTTATAATTGGTCCTTTGTATTAGATCTACTCAAGATCTTTCAGATAAACCTCACTGGAGGTTACTAGGACGAGCTGTTTTAGAGACGATGTGGCAAAACAAAATTCAAAACATATTGGACTTTTATTTATTTATTTAGTTATTTGTTTTTGGAATCCCATACCTGTAAACCTTGTCTCAATACCTCAGATTGGAGAAAATCTCTTCTACCTACAGACTGGACATGTGGAAGTGGAAGTTATATTTTCTTTGGGAAAGGGCACAAAATTAGGGCAATAACTAAGAGAAGGCAAGTTTTAGCCTTAACTGTGGAGAAGTTGAACATATAGGCTATGTCTCCACTGGAAAGAAAAACCCATGGCACGGAGTCAGTCAGCTTGGTCTCACGGGGCTCAGGCTGTGGAGCTAAAAACAGCAGTGTAGGGCTCAGAAACCTGATAACGGGGAATGGTCTCAGAGCCTGAGCCCCAATGTCTACACTGCTATTTTTAGTCCAGGAGCCTGAGCCCCAGTCAGTTGACCCAGGCTTTGAGACTCAATGCTGTGAGTCTTTTGCAATGTACACATATCCTTAGTGTCTAATATGCTATTGGTCGGTACCTTGCAAGGTCATTTGCACCCACGCAAAGAGAGTGCAAACTGGGTGTAAAAGCCTATCACATGAGGATGGTAGTGGCTTACAGTCTCTTTGCACTCACTCTGAACTGGTGTAAATGACTGCACATGGCACAAACAGTGAATCAAACCTGTATTTCCCACTCATATGTAAAATAAAGACTATCATGGCAACATCGATCCTGATTCACCACCACGTTACTCCCATTTTATGCCATTTAGCTTAGTTCACTTGTCTTGTTTTTGATGTCAATGGAGTACCACCAGTGTCAGGCAGGAATAATGCAGTGGTGAATCAGACCAATTGTTTCCCACATTATATTGATAACTAGAGCTGGCTAGAAACTATCTGGCAGAATGTTTTTTTTTTTTTTTTTTTTTTCCCCATTGGACAATGCTAGTTTGTTGAAAAGCAAAACATTTAATAGAAATGTGTTGATTTTGACAAAATTGTTTACAAAAATCCAAAGGATCATGGAGCATTTCAATAAGGAAAAAAGGTTCAATTTCAGCCTTTTTGGAACAGAATATTTGATTTTTCCATTTTGAAAAATTTCATTAATTTTTTAAAAAAATTATATCATAATATAAAGAAGTCAAAGTTGGGATGAAAGGTTTTAATGTTATTGAAGTGAAATGTTTCAGACTACCAGAAATATATCTATATCTATATTTTAATTTCACTTCACAGGAAATTTCAAAATATTTTGCTTTCATTCTGTTTTGGAACAGAAAAACTTTAATACTGCAGAATTTCCTCCCAAATAGAAAATCCATTTCCCAACCAGCTCTACATACTTTTATTTTATTACTTGTGAATAGTAATGTAAAATGTAGTAATGCAGAATAACATTTAAAAATAACATTGTTTAGTTCATCACATAACCTTATTTTATAGCATACAACAGCACAAATCCAGCACAACAATGATGGACATTATTATATATAATTACTTACTATATATTTTTAACTCCCACCTGGTAGTCTCATTATATTCCAGACAAAATCATTAAGTGTACAGTACTGTGCACAGTGTATGGATTGTGTGCATATAACTGTACTGTAACTAGGTTATACTGTTGGTGAATGAAGTGAGAGATGTTTAACCTTTGGGTAATGCCTTTCATTAAAAAAAAAAAGAGAGAGAGAATGTCTCAAAGTGCTAGTGAATTATCGGAAGTTCCCTTGAACTGCCATTGTTTTGTTATTTCTGAGCCCCCATTGAAGTCTAGTGGTACAACAGTTATAATGTTACTCAATCCCACAACAGCCAAATGGATTATCTTACTGTTTCCACAGCTGCAGGGTATTAAATGCTGACTGCACCCAATTCTGTGATCATTGTTCTGTGTCTAACTGCACACCCAGTCAAGTGTTAGATCTACTGCTGGCAAAGGCCTCTCCTTCCTCTAGGCTGTTGGACTCCGATAAGCACATGTCCTCTTATTCTCCAATTATCTGCCCATCAACCATGAGTGCTTCTTATTGACTATCACTAACCTCCTTTTGGCTTCTCTCTCTTGTAGACACATTCACACACACATGAAAGAGAATTTCCTGTTTGGGAGCCTAGTGATGCTTTATTTTTTACTTCAAAGGTTGTTAACCCTGACATCTTCCAAACCTTATCTATAGTGAGAAGAAAGAAGTGTCATGTTTAGGCACAAACACAAAACTGCCAGTGGGCATTAACCAATAACGGGGGTGGGGTGGAAATAAAACAAATGAGATGCTTCCAGTCTGATTTAGCACTTGCATTAGAGTTATTCTGAGTTTGAAATACCTTTCATTTTCTTCTTATTGTGAACTCCCAGAAAGGCTGAAAACCATCCTGGTAATTACAGGCACAAATTCAGGTCTTTTGATACCCAATTAATTTGTCACTCAGCAAAGTCTACTTATTCCAACCATGTCAATATGAAAAGATGACAAGGAATTGTGGTTAGGCTGTATAAAAATTTGACAAATTTGTTCTTTTTCCAGCTGTGTGTCAGGACTCACAACCTCAAGGAGGGGTCACCAGTATTTGTGTGGGGTGAGGGTTGGGATGGCACTAGGCTGCTCTCAGTCCCTATTCCTGATCCCACTGGAGTGAATCAGTCTGTCAATTGTAACCAGCCTTTTTCTAATGCTAGGTGCATGTCCAATTCTATTTCAATGATTCTCAGAATTCCTCCTTTGATGCACCATAGGGACTGGCAGATGGGAGTCTGAGATGCATCTGAGGATAGCTGGTTGAAAGTGGCAACTCTTGTCAAGTTATAAGCTGAATACTGAACCCTATGTAAATCAACAGCAAAACTTGGGGGGAGGGAGGGAATTTCACTCATGTAAAAAAAGGTTGAGAACGTCTGTCATATTCTATTTGGTTTGCCTCTTAATTTATCATTGAAATGTCATCTCTGAATTTTGTGTTGTGCCAGATGACAGGCTGGCCTCTCTTCCAAAGACAGAAGGAATTACTGGAGGAAGGAATTATCAAGACTTATTTTTTTGTTTTCTAATGTTTGATTTAATTTACTACTTATTGCTATCATGGGAGAAGTGAATCTTTAAGGAGATAGCCTTTGGGAGAAGAGAGAGGAATTGGGCAGGAGGAGAATTACATGTATAGTGGATGGCATGGAAAGTAGACAAATGGAGCTTTGAAGCTGGTGTTTTAAGTGGTGTAGAGGGGGCTGATACAGTGTCAGAGAAGTGGGCTGGGACAGTGGCATAGGACTTTAAAAGTAAAGGGAAAGAGCTTAAATTTGATGTAGGTGATGCAAAATAAAAGAAGAAAGCACTATCAATGTAGAATAGAGACAGCAAGTGAGATCAGCAACAAGGAGGAGAATAATTTTGTTTGAAAAGGTCTGATGACCTGCTTTGGATAATTATAGTAGTGTTGTGAAGTGATATGTATATATTAATGGCATTGCTGTAATGGGCAATAACATAACAGCTTAGATTCCATGACACATAATACTGCAGCCTGTCTTGAGACCTTCTAAGATTAAGCAAATTATTTCAATCCCTATTAAGCTGTCTTCATCACCCACCCTATATAAATTAAATGGAAACCAATCCTGCATGTGAACAGTCATAATTAACCTGAGGTTGAAATTCTGGCTTCACTGAGGTCAAAGGCAAAACTCCCATTTATTTCAATGGGGACAGGATTTCACTCATGGTGACTACTTAACCTGAGTAAGGCCTGCAAGTTTAGGCACCTGGTGGAGAGAGAAAGAGAGAGAGAGAGAGAGATTAGCCTTTTTCAGTAATGTGTCATATCTATGTCTTCTGTAGGGCTTGTAATATTCAATTGAATTGTTATTTGTGGGATGACTCAGTTGTGGTATTTTTAACTTTGGATTTCTAAGATTTGGAGGCATAATTAGTTATAGGGAGAAATGAAAAGACTTTCAGAGTCAAATTTTATAAATTACATTATACAAGGGTCTTTTGATTTGAATAGTGGCTGAGTTACTATGATGATGAGAGCCATGTGAATACATATCAACACAGTTAAATGTTGTAAGCCTGATCCTGCAGTCCTAGTGAAGAAATCCAGATCACATTGACTTCAGTAGCATGTTTGCCTGCATAAAGGGTACAGGACTTGTAGCTGGATATGAAAAAGGGCTGGATGATCTGAGGTCCAATAATACACTTGAAGACTGCGTATGTTCGTGAGACTGAGGTAACCATCTCACATGTTCCAGGGAATTAACTGACCACAACAGGAGTTGGGAAGGAATTCCCTGATCCTATTGCTCAACTGGTCAGATTCATTCTCTTTTTCTGCCTCTCAGCATCAGTTACTGGCCACTGCTGGAGCCAGCATAACAGAGTGAATGGACCAATAATCTGATCAGATGTGATGAATTTTATGATCCATCATCCACAACTTCATCAGTATGTCCTGAATGACTGAGGACTTCATTAGTCACTTGACAGTTCAGGGCCATCAGACTTTCCTAAAATGATGTTTAAAATATCATGCATAATCCTGAATACATAATCAGAATTGATGACCCCTAATCCTGCAATGAGTTCCACATGAGCAGACCCCCTTCATCCATGTGGAGCCCTAGTGAAGTGAATGGAGTACTCTCTGGGTGCAAGATGAGTGCCAGTGTTTGCAGGGACTTGGAACCAGATTTTCAAAGATATTTAGGCACCTAAAGATGCAGGTAGGCATTGTCATGGGGCGACTGGTCCCTTTAAGGGGAATCAGGATCCATCTTGCCCAGAACTGTCTTCTGAAGGCCCACCTAGGGGTAATTAACTGCCCAGGTGTCCATTGAATAGTTACTTATCAAACAAGCACCTGGATCTAATAAAAAGATTAGTTTAACTGTCAGAAAGGCACTCCCAAGAAGACAAGAGGCTCTTGAGGAGAGGTGTTCTCAAGGGAGCTAATCAGGAGAGTTTGCTGGAGTAAAGAGCTTTGAAGGTGAATTCCTAGAGCAGGGACCCTACAGGATGGTGCTGCTGGAGACACGGAATTCTCCGGAGAGTCTGTGAGAGCATGCAGCCTAGGGGGTGCTCATAGGGATAGTAGGAGCTGAAAAAGGCAGGAAGCCAGTATGGCCTGGTCTCAGAGAAAATGAATCTCCCAAACTGGCAGGAAGCCCAGTCTGCCCAGGAAACTACTCCCAGGGAAGAATGTGCTTCTGGAGGGAAGGGGCTCACAGACCAAGGAGTAGTCCCAGAGGGGAAGTGGGAGTTAGATGCCTAAATACTTTGGAAGATATAGGCCTTAGTAACTTCAGCCAGTTCTTCCTGAAAGGAAAAATATAATACTCTAATATCTTGGGAAATTAGATCTGCCAATTCTCCTGCATATTTTGGTCACTCTCAGACTGTTATTCTACATCTTTTTTTTTCCCAGCTAGAACCCTATTTTTAAACCTTTCAAAACTTCTGAGAAAGAGTGAGACCTCCCATTGCTTTGCTGTTATATGCTGAACTCACTACAAGGTTTGAAACAGAGAATAAAAATCCTGAACATGACTTTCTTTTTAATTTCCATTTTATTATACATTTGGGCATCATGAAAACTAATTGTAAAAAAGAGTAGTCTTCTGCTAAAAAAAAAATCCTCTCTCTAACCTTTAATCAACGGATAAACTGTTTCCCAACAAATCATTGCTTCATCATTTCCTTGATGAGACATGGCAAGTGCGATGCTTTGAAAATTATGTCTTGGGTTAAGCAATGCTCTTTAGTTCTTATTTGTATGTATAAGAGTACTTTGAGTTCATTGATGCTTTATCAGTGTGGTGACATTCAATGGGCCAAATTCCATTCCCAGTTACAGTGGTGTCAAACTGAAGAAAATCTATTAATGTCACTGGTGAAAAGGCAACACTAAACTTATATAAATGTATAGAAATTAATAGAGATCGACTCGAATGGGTTCTATAGAAATTTTATAAAATTCAATATAAATAATTTTTAAAACCTATAGAATTTAGTTGAGATAACCCATAGGAAGGATATTTGAACTTGTATCCTTGATATTGAATTCTATAAGACAATTTATTAAAAATATATTGATATTATAAATAGCTCAAAACCCTAAAAGAAGGATATCATTCTCTAATTAAATTCTATAGAACTTTTCCATAAGGGTTAGCATGGAAGTAGTCCCTGTGTATGTAGTTCATTATAGTAACTAGTCATGTGAGTCAGGGCTATAGCATCGAATGCTTATTCGAGATTTATAGTAGTGTAACTGAGAAGAACTAAGCCCATTAATATCTTGAAATGGGAAAAGCCTGACACCATTTCATCTGTTATTTTTCTACCATATAATTATGAGCAGAGATTAGGAATTATTCCATACCCTTTGCAGAAGCAACATTTGCATACTGCATTGTTCCTAATCTTAACCCTATTGCAAACCCTGTTCTAAATTCCCATGTATAGAGGTTAGATTTTTAAAAAAACCTGACTGAATTTGTTGTGTGATTTTTTTCAAATTAGCATTCTCTAACAGCTTTTGTTTCAGCTGTCTTTTCACAGCTCTCCAGGGGGGGGCAGAAAATGAGTGTGGCCTTTGCCATGCTTATGAAGTCATTGTCCTGTTAGGAATGACACTCAGAACAGAGATGATCAAACCCCAGAATATAGCTACAGTGAATCCTGGCTGGAAATGTACACCTCAGCTGCTGTCATTTTTGCTAGAGTTAAAACTTGAATATAATTTATGTCTTATAGAGCAGGAGGAGGAAATATTTTCTTGCACTGCAGCCTGGTCCTGCTGATTTGGGAACTGATCCTGCAAATTCTTATTCATGTAAATTGTTCATGTGAATTAGGACAATCTATCTGAAAACAATTAACTACCTATAAGAGTAAGGAAAAGGTCTGTGCACTACAATTTGCAGAATTAGGACCCTGGTGAAGCAAGTGGAAACTAGGGACTCAGAATCAGATTCTATGTAGAAGATTGTCAAGGCTGATTCCCCACTCTGGCACTTTGATTGCAAAAGGTGGGGCCCGCAAGGACTCTAAAAAGTAATACTGGCCACTCCAGGCTTGTATTAAACTTTCAAGGATATAGCTTTTCTCTGACCTTGGATTGGTAAATGCTGCCACCACCCAAGTGCAAAACCCCTTTGAGAGCCCAGGAAGACACACTTGGGAATTCCTTCCTGTGGGGTACCCTCAAGCCCTCAAAGGAAGAGCTGAGAAGAAAACAAAGGGAATCAGCTGTTGCAAACAGCTAATTAAACAACAAGTGCACAAACCTCTTAGGACACAAAAATCCAATTTTGTTCTTTAAAAAAGGTAAATTTTATTAAAAAAACAAAAGGAAGAAAATACATCTGGGAACTTAGGCTATTGCTAGATTTAAAAAGAGCAAATACAAGGATTAAGCATCAAGAATAGTTTCTTGAGGTCCAGCTTAATGGTTACAAGTAAAACAAAAGCACCTGGGTTAGCACAGAGAAGTCCACAAGCTATAAACAAATAAAAGAAGATAAACCTGATCCTAGATTCCTAGACATTTCCTGATCTACTTACATATCTGGGGTTTCAAATGAATAGTTTCTAGGTACAATTTTTCATATCTGGCCCCAAGCGTCTTACAGCATAGTTGCATCCCTGTCTGCCTCTCTCCAAGAACAACAGACAGACAGACAACAGGGGAGTCCTGTTTCAATTTTAAAAAGTTTTAGCCTTCCCATTGGCTCTTTTGGCCAGGTGCCCACTCTCTTCCTTTTACCTATGCATATGGCTGGGTTCAGAAAAGGGAGCTAACACACCTCCCCCTTCATTTATCACAAAGTTCAGTAAGCTTCCAGGGAAACTCAAGTCCTAAACTCCAAAACAATCTACTTTCACTTGCATGGGTTGATCCTAGGGCCTTACTCAAATCATGGACTTCACTTTATTCCCATTCTCTCACACAAGCAAAGGCTGAAATATTAGGCCCCTAACAGTATGTCTTCACAGCTATGTAAACCCAAGGTTCAAGCTCAAGCCTAACCCCCCCTTTCATTTACACACAAATTACGCTAACCCAGGGTCACAGAACCCCATGGGGTGGAAGGCCCGAGCCTAAGACAAGTCAGAACCAAGAGTTCAAGTCCTATTGCTTTGCAGTATAAATGCAGCCCCACTGGACTCATGCTCTGGGAGTTTGCCAAAAATATCCCACAATCCCATGGGCCACCTTTTTTATCCTCTGGATAGTCAAGTTTGGGGGACAGTCAAGTTTTCCCACACTGCATCATGAACAAAGGGCTAGCATGGCCACATTTTGGTAGGGTGCTAAGAAGTCTGGGATATGCGTGGTTGGACTTGGGCCTGCATAATACAGTATAGACCCTGGCCAGGGTTACAAGTGAGTGTAGATGCTCAAGCTCTAGGTTAACAAACCCAGAGTCTACTAACTCAAGTTCTATTAACCCTGGGCTTACATTGCAGTGTTGACATGCCCTAAGATATTAACAATCTGCAAAGAGAAAGTTCACTCTTCATAATACCATGCCAATTATACAACACATAGCCATTCTAAAGGGAAATTCTGAGTGGCTTTCTTTTTCTTTTTTCCCCCATTGAATTTCAGCATCTGTGGATGTGCATATAAAGTTTACTTGTGTTAAATGTGAAGGGCTGGGAAACAACTACAAAACAAAACTAGTAGTTTAGAAAAGAACGTTTCTGGTTATTACAGTAATGGACAGAGAGTTCAGTCAGAATCAGGCCCCTGTTGCAATGTGTGCTGTACAAGCATAAACTAAAAAGAAGTCCTTCCATCAGAAAGCTTACATTCTGCATAGGGACAACAAGTGACAGGCAGGTTTAGAGAACAATGGAGTGGGTGGGGAGTAGAAGACAAAATTGCATATTTTGAGATCAGTTCTTATAGACACTAAGGTCCCTTTACATCAGTCTAGCTATCCAGAGGGCTTTAACATGCATGTAAATGTAATCTGCTCCCACTTTTTGCTGCTAAAATGGTGCCTTAGTTTAGCTGAGAATCTGGTCCATGATCTTATGGCTTGTCTACATAGCATTGGTAAGCAGATAAAAGGGGTGAGATTGTAAAGTGCTCTCATGTGCTGTGCTCCAACTGCCTAGTGTAGACCCTGAGAGCACACTCTAAAAGATACTTGGTTTGAAGTAATGTAGTCGACTATGTCAACACAGACCAGGTATCTTAATTTAGATTATGCCAGCAGAGTCTAAACAAGGCAGTTAGAGCACAGCACTTTACAAGTCACACCTCTCTGGCACTTCACCAGTGCCATGTAGACTAGCCCTAAGCGTATTATCCAGAGGCTTCATGGTTTTTCTTTTAAAACAAGATAAGTGAACAAGATCCCTTAATTATGCAAATAATCCCATTGAAATTGATGGGTTTGCTTACGTGATTAACGACTACTTGTGTTAGGTTTGGTCTGAGTGCTTATAGTAAAGTACTAGTACACCCTAGGTTCTGATGTATCTAAAATATACAAGCATGTCACTTTTGAATGCTTAAAAATGGGACCAGTACACAGTGTTCTGCATTTTCCTAGTACTGTATGACAAATTAATTAATATTATGTGCAATATTCTCCCGAATACAGGCTTTTTAATGAAAAAACTTGCTGTCATTTACTCTGCTGATGAAAAACACCTACCCATACATGAAGTGGCTGTGCAAACAAAACATGTCTTACATTTAAATGTACATATAAACCTCAAATGTGAAAAACTTGTTCTTTCTTTGGCTCTTCAAAATGCATTGTGAATTTCATTTTGGGATATCTGTATAGGAAATACACAGCATTACTGCACAGTTAGTAACTACTGTGTGCCTGTTGCTAGATTTAAGTGGTAAGGGATGAGCCTGAATTTCCAACTGAATTTTGCACCTATCTCTACTGGGAATGGCAAGCTATTTACAGTAATTCAGGAGTATCCCTGGCAGATAATCCAGTCCTGTCACTCCTGAGTGATATGTTATATTTCAGGCCACAGGAAGAAATAGGAGGGGGAAAATATCATTCCTTCTCTAGTCAGCTACAAAGTTCCCTTTTTCTATACAGTCAGTCAGAATTTGCATTTTGTGGGTTAGCATCTTTTTAACTTTTATTTTTAAAAGTCTAGCAATGTGTCTTTGTGCCTGGGCTTTGTACTGTTTCAGTGGTGCTTGCTGCGTGGATATAGGTAAGACAGTTAAAGAACACTTCTTAGTCATATTAGTACTGCCTAATATAATACCTGATTAGCTGAAGAAACCATTACAATGCTGATGGCAATTCTGATAGATGTATTTTTTGAGAACATATCTTGTTCTTTTCTATAAAATGCATCACGTATCAAGAAGAAGAAGAATTCAGTTCCCTAGGGGTAGTGTTGAGTAAAGGAGTATATATGTTGTGTTATTGATCTCACCTCCAGTGAGCAGTGAATTTGTTTTAAGCCAAGTACTTGCCAGTTTATTTATGTAATCTGCAGACATATACATAAACAAAGAAACTTTCCTGTCAAGTTTACCTAACCTAGGATGCAAAAACCTGTCACATCAGTTCATTAAGTTCAGATCCGTCTGGTGGTACTGAGATGTGAATTTGCAATCAGTGAATACAGAGGGAGGAACATGACATACTAGCGCTTTGAGTCAATGCACCACTTTTTTTATTTCTTAAAATGTAAGGACTGAATAACTTATTTCATTAAATATTATGGTGCAGAAAGCTTTGAGTCTCTATTTGCATATTCTATCTGCACATACATATTAACTTTTGATGTACTATTTTAGGCAATTTTTGCAGAGCTACAGATACAGATTTTCATTAGAGCTGCAGCAAGTTGTTTCCTGAGATTTGAACTCTGGAGGACAAGCTCCTCTAGAGTTACTTTTTAAAAATGTTAAATTATTATTGGGATGGTGGATACATTGATTCAGAAAGGGAAGGGGAGGGGAAGAATATATCTTTGAGGTCATGACCTCCTGTGGTTAGCTTACTGAGCCAATTAAAAAAAGGGGAGGGGGGAAGTTCCCAGCAGCCCCATAGTCAGGCAAAAGTAAAGGGGTGTGTGTGTGTGTGTGTGGGGGGGAAACAGGAACATTTTTTGTTGTTTTGCTTTGATCTGGGTTGCACTTTAATATGAAAAGTATTTTTTTTTAAGCAGACAAAATGGCACAGAACGTTGATGGAATATTACAATTTTTTTCCCCTTCATATTGAAAACCCTATGTTCTTCACAGGCTGTGATAGTGACATTTTACTCTTGGCCATATTCATACATTCTCATTACCATCTCTTAATCCAGGTCTAGTCTCAGGGAAAATGTGGGGCCAAGGACATGAGGGAACTGAGGCTGAAGATCAAATCAAGTGTAGCACTGTATACCAAAAACAAAAGGACAGAAATTGACGCATAAATCGAGAAACCAAAAGAAAGTTCCTCAAGAGAGCTAAAGCCACAGCTGCTACTCCTGCTGTTGAAGAGTAAGGACTAGCCATCTAACAGTGTAGCCCATAGAGCTAGCCTGCTTGCTTATATATCCTTTCTTATCAGTTTCATTGTTTTCATTATAATAGATTTATAGATTTGTACTAGTGTATTTTGACCATAATGCAAGGAACCTACAGGCCACATCCCCTATGTTAAGCTTAAGCAAGTTAGCATACATATGTTCAGGACCTTTAGCCTAAATAAGTGATGATGCGCTAAAGCATACAGTTAGCATATGTATGTTTGTGACCTTTAGCCTAGATAAGTGAGGATGAGTTAAAACAAGTTAGACCTTTGGCATAGATAGATGGCTACCTAAGTTCATGTCCTCTTTAAACTTAACAAGGATACCACAAAGACCATAGAAATAACCAGTTAGGTCAGAAATAACAGATGTGAGAATGAGCTAATAATGCATATGAACATGCCAGCCTATAGAATAAGTGTGTCCTGATATTTTGTGGGTGAGGAAATTAAGTTTGGACATGGAAGGTGGGCACATAGTGCTCAGGCTCTATAAGAGGGGCAACCCTCCATGTTAGTGGGGGTTAGTTTTAGTCAGGTTTTAAATTAATTTCTATAGTCTTTCAGCTTTTGAGCTTCTCCTAAGTTCTTCACATCCCACTCAAGAATTAAGGATCCTGGACCATCGGACTCTTGGCATGCCAGAGGCGAGGCTGGTCCTTTGTCTCTTACCACCAGGTCATCAAGGAATGGTGTGAATGTTAATCTAGAAGGTTTTATAGTATATAATACCAAGTAGCGGTCCCTTGTTCTCCGGTCCGGAGGGAGGCTACTCTGCCTTTTCGTCAGAGGCGGTAGTCTTTGGGCTCGGGCCACACTGGCGGGGCTGAGCTGTACACTGTCTGTGATTCTGGGCCTGTCTAATTGAAGCAAACACACCACAATAGTCTGGGGCTCCTGTCCCTACCCGTGGGAGGGGCAGCAGCCGACGTAGTCTTTAGCCTGCAGCCTCTCAGCTGGGGCTGACACCAATTAACAGTCTGGGCCCTAGCCCTCGGGACGGGGCTGGGCTGAGAGCAGGCTGTAGCCTAAGCCTGTGGGCATAAGGCAGCCAGCAAATGCACACAGTTTCAGGTTCAGGTAGGGGTGAATGCACATACATTCTACGGGGCTCCAAAAAGGGTTGAGCAGGGTTGAGTCTAGCGTGCTTGCAGAGGTGTTCACGGAGCACAGGCCTCCTGGCCTAAGGTGGGGTGGCAGGGGGGATATGGGCCCACTCTACTCCACCGTGTCCCAGCCCAGGGCCCTAACAGTGACAGACTGGTCTGCCACTGGGTCGGTGGCGATCCAGCTGCATCATGCCAACCTAGAAGCAGTCAGCCCTGTAGCCGGCCAGTTTGTCGGGCTCCTCAGGGTATACAGCCAATGGTAGTCCCAGCAACTCCTCGTCTGGGACTCCTCGTCTCCTCTGGGGGCAGGGCACGGCGGAGCACAGGTTCCACTCCTGGGTGCCACAGCAAGGCAGAGGCATCAGTCTCTTCTGCTGGCTCCCATCCAACTGAGCTGCAGAGCCCTACCTTTATACTTCCTGCCCTGCCCTGATACTTCTGGTGAAGGGGTGGGGCAGGTTTGGCTCCGCCCACCAAGGGGAGTGTAGTGGTCCCTTATTCTTCAGTCCAGACGGAGGCCACTCTGCCTCACTACACACCCACGGCCCACTGGGGACATTGGTTGGCGGCTCCTTCACAGAGCCGTGAGCATGGGCGTGTATCTGGCGCAGTTCACCCCCATTCCCGAGACCTGCCCCTTCTGCAGCATGAGGGAGAACCTGGCGCACACCTACCTTGAATGCACCAGATTGCAGCCCCTATTCCAGCTCCTCCAGAAACTCTTGCTGAGGTTCTGACTGCACATTTCCCCACACCTGTTCATTTTTGCACACCCTGTCCATGGCCCCACAAAGTTGCAAGACCTCCTCATCAACTTGCTCCTGGCCAAAGTCACCATCTATAATACCAGGACGAGAATGCTGGACAAGGGGGTGCTCTGCAACTGTGGGGCCTATTTCCGGTCCTCCCTAGTCTTATGCCTCCAGGCAGAGTTCCACTGGGCAGTGTCTGCTAGATGCCTTTGAGGAGCAGTGGGTGCTGTCTGGGGTCCTCTGCTCGGTGCCCCCATCTGGATCCCTTATTTTGAACCTCTGACCACCACTCCCGACCCTGTTTTTCATTAGTTGTCCTCCGTCTTCATTTGGTTCCAGAATCCAGTGGTCCCTCCCTCTAGGCTGGGGGAAGGCCCTTTAGAAGTGGGTGGACTTGCGCCCACCCACCTCCCAGGATTTCCAATAAGGATTTCCGCTACACACCACATATACTAATAGAACAATATTATTTCATTTGCAATTCTCATTGATTAAGAAGTATTTAAGGCTGTATTTTGTTTTCAGTGTGAGTATCCTTGTCATACATCCTGAGGGTCCTTGCAAAACTCTGTGTAGCCTGATTCTGGGACAAGAACCTTATCTTTCAATCAGATCAGTTGGCGAGCTTATAACCCATGAACAATAATATTTAATCCCCTAAAATCAGGCAACAGCTGCAGCAGTCTATTCTGATTCTGATGGGAGAATGAAAGGCTTGGTAGATTGCTCAACTGTACCAACTGTCCAGAAAGCTTATTACCTTCAGAACTCTGAAAGCCCTTCCTTTCACTAAATGGGTAAACTTGTTTTCATTGTAAAGGTCTCAATCAAACTTCATTGAAGTCAATGAGAGTCTTTCCATTGACTTTAATAGGAATTGGATCAGACTCAAAGAGAGCTAGCCTGATAGGTGATACATATGCAATTTTTTTATATACAAGCTACAAGAGTAACATTATAATTTCCTGAAACTAGAAACAAATAAGAATCACAAACTTTTCCAGGAGGAAAAATAAATCTAATAATTTTAAAAGATTTGGACTATTAAACTGGATGTGTACCCAGTGCAATTAAACATTACAGTCATTCAGTCATTGTGCCTTGGATGTGGGATTAATTTTTTTAAAAAGCGGGAAACAAAAAAGATTATACAGGCTTTAGAGGGAATCACTTGAAAACACAACAGATCTAAGGTTCTTTCATCTTCATCCCAGCAAATCTCCGGCCTGGACAGGACGGAGATGTGTTAAAGCTCCTCCTGCTTGTAAAACAATCCTAATCTTCTGAGCATGGCATGAAAAGACAGAGTCGAAGCCTGGTTCTCACTTTAACTCTAGTGCTGTTGAAATAAATTAAGCTGATTAGATTTAAGGCTGATTCTTTATGTCTGTGTGGACTGGCTCTGGGGGAAGCAGATTATAAACTGAGCACAACTAATTCATAATATACTTGTATTCTTTGCTATAGTATTTAGTTGAGCAATACACATTTTATTTTGCTAAATTGGGCAGGTGTTGCATAGATACTAAAGCTGCACAAAAAATAAAAATTCATCCCATAATTCTATTTTAAAATATTGTGAAATGTATTGACTATTTACTATTGCACTGAGATGCATGGGAAGAACCCCAGTTTCTGCGTGAAGCCCCATTGCTTTGTATGGACATAGGAATCTATCCCCAGTGATGACCTGTGGGATCGCCATATAAACAGCACTGAGGATGTGGACACAACATTGCTCTTAGGTGCCTTCTCTTTTGCATGCACGTGGTCTTGTTCTTAAAGCATTACAGAGAACTGTTTGTGAAAGGTTGAAGAAAGCTAATTGTTTGAGTTGTCATCATTTCCCCAGCCAGGTTGCTGACAGATCTTGTGGCCTTTCAGGGCTCCATAAAGCAGATCTTCCAATGTAAGAGTGAGAGGAAGAGGAAATTTCACTCTCCAAAATGTCTTTTCATACCATTTCTCTCCTCCACTCCCACACACCTCTCCATAAACAAAGGGCTGCTTACCCCAGCAGTGGATACACATGGAATGTCATTCCTAGATCCACAGAGGCAGGAGCTATCCTGCATGGCTGGCTGGTTACCTCTCTGTGTAGTTCTGCTGGACTCCCCTCCCCCATGGCAACTTTTCTCCAGGAAAAGGTGTGTTACTGACCAGGTCCTACTGTGTCTCTTCAGCAGCTGCTGTGGAGGGAAATCTGCAGGAGTTAGTGTGGTTTCTGCAGAAGTCTCTGGCCTGGATAGGGCACAGCAATATGGAGAGTTACGCTTTGTCTACACTATCAAGTTTCTGCTCAGTAAAGCAGCTATCTGTGCTGTAACTCCCAAGGTGTACACCCCGCCAAGCCAGTTAGTGCGCAGAAACTGTGCAGTTGCAGTGCTGTAGAAAAACCACCCCAACGAGAGGCATAGAGCTTTCTGCACAGGGGCTACAGTGCTGCGGTGCCAGTGTAGATACCGTGATCGATTACAGCGCTGCGATTGGCCTCCAGGAGGTGTCCCACAATGCCTGTTCTCGCCTCTCTGGTCATCGGTTTGAACTCTACTGCCCTGCCCTCAGGTGACCAACCGTCATCCCCACCCCATAAATTCCTTTGGAAATTTGAAAGTCCCCTTAGTGTTTGCTCGGTGATGCATGCAGTGGTCTCAGCATATCTTTCCAGGTGGCCATGCCTGCTCCATGCCCCAGGCGATCCCCCGCTTGGAGCAATGCTGAGGTGCTGGACCTCATCGGCATTTGGAGAGAGGAAACTGTGCAGTCCCAGCTGCACTACAGCTGTAGGAATTATGATAGCTACCTACAGATTTCACGATTCATTACAGAAAGGGGCCATAACCGGGACACACTGCAGTGCAGGGTCCAAGTGAAGGAGCCACGGAACGCCTACTGCAAGACGTGAGAGAGAAACTGCTACTTTGGTGCTGCGCCCACAAGCTGCCAGTCCTACAAAGAGCTGAACGCGATACTCACTGGTGACCCCACCTCCATTGTGAAGGCCCCTGTGGATACTTCGGTGGTTTGTGTGCCAGTCGCGAGTGGACCAAGTTAGGAGGAGGAAATCTTGGACAAGGTTGTGGAGGGGGACCCAGAGGCAGAGGATGACTTGGAGGTCAGAGATGCATGCAGCCAGGAGCTCTGCTCTACCCTGGAGGAGGCTAGCCAGTCACAGCTGTTGGAGTTTGGCGAAGCGCAAACAGAAGAGGAGGCCCCTGGTAAGTGGTTTTGATTTTGGAAATCACTGAAGTGAGTTGTTGGGGGCAGGAGGGTTGCAGAAAGCAGGCTTGTGTCTGTATGATGTGTATACCACCACATGCCTAGTCTGAGCAGCGGATTGATTCCCTCACTTCACGAGAATCTGCCTCAGAGATTTCCACGAAACTGCCACAGGTTCTTTGGCAGAGCTGCTTTGTTTCTTGTCCAATTAAGGGTAACTTTCCTGTGCCACTCTGCCATCACTGGGAGGGACCATTGCTGCAGTCTTAGAGAAGACCCTCCCTTGATTCCCTGCTCACCCTCAGCACCGAGATATTTTCCATAATGAACACAGCCTGTGGAAAAAGTGCGGACAGTAATGATTATAAGCCCCCCCTACAGTGCTGGCTCTCCCCAAGAGAGAAATCACTGATTTCCCCTACCCTTGTGGTTACTCACTATTTTGGGGGTCTTGTGGCTCATGTGTTCTTGCCTGGGGTCAGCCAGTTAGTGACAGGTATGTGAATAGTGGCTGTTTTTTTCACTGAATCAGTGGTCTCTGTGTTGCAAACAATACTGCTTCTCTAAAATGTTGCATTTTGGCTTCACAGATATGACCTTGGAAGCCCAGCCGCCTCTTTATTGCCAGCTGAATGGCTGTGCAGAATTAGAAAGTGGCCACAAAAAACTTTCTGCATGAGGTCATGATGAACTCTGCGGCCGGAAAACAAGAATTGAAGGAGTGGCGGGACAGTGAGAAGAGGGACCAAAAGGAGAACGCGGCATGCCAGAACGAAGCCACGGAGTGGCTCTTAAATGTTATGGAGAGCCAAGCAGACACACTCCAAGCGATACTAGCACTGCAAACCAAGCAGCTCCGCGCCCGCCCTCCCCTGCAGCTGCTGTTGCAAAACTCTTTCCCATGCACCCCCCAGACACCATCAACACACCCTTATCAACCTCATGGCTCCAATCTGTACCCACTGCATTCCACTCCTGCCCCATCACAGTCCAGCCCTGCAGATTCCCAGAACCCACTGCACTCAACACCTGTCCCTCTGCAGTATAGCCCTGCTGAAATACAGTACCCAGTGCACTGTACTCCAAAAGACAAGGTTGCTATGATACCTGGGCATACACAAATCTTTAACCACCCCGGGACCCCACCTCCTCCTGGGATACTCCCTTCTCCCATTCCCCACTTTGCTGATGTGTTTTTTTTGTTTGTTTCTTTCCTCTGGTTGTTGTTTTTTAATAAAAGAATTGTCTTGGTTTGAAAGCAATCTTGATTCCATTAATTGAAAGTAAACAGAGCCCTGCAAAGCAACAGACAATTTTCTTAAACCTTCACAGTGCATTGTCTGCACCAATCACAATCACCTCCTAGCATTACAAGCACTGCACTCCTGAGCATAGCAACAAATATTAGTGGCTTTCAGCTTCAAATTGCTGCCTCAAGGCATCCCTGATCCTTATGGTCCCACGCTGCGCCCCTCTAATAGCCCTGGTCTCTGTCTGATCAAATTCAGCCTCCAGGCACTGAGCCTCAGAGGTCCAGCCCTCAGTGAAGCTTTCACCCTTCCCTTCACAAATATTATGGAGCATACAGCACACGGCTATAAGCATCAGAATATTGTCATCGGCCAGGTCCAGCCTCCCATATAGGCAGCGCCAGCAGGCTTTTAAAGGGCCAAAAGCACACTCAACAGCCATTCTGCACTTGCTCAGCCTGTTGTTGAACCACTCCTTGCTGCTGTCAAGTTGCCCTGTGTATCGCTTCATAAGCCATGGCATTAAAGGGTAGGCGGAGTCTCCCAGGATCACAATGGGCATTTCGACTTCCCCTACAGTGCTCTTCTGGTCCGGGAAGAAAGTCCCTGCTTGCAGCTTCCTGAACAGGCCAGTGGTCCGAAAGATGCGTGTGTCTTGTACCTTTCTGGACCAGCCCACGGTGATCCACAAGCACCTGGAGAACCATAGAGAAATATGCTTTCCGATTAATATACTCGGTGGCTAGGTGCCAGAATTGGAATATGCGTGCCATCTATCGCCCTTCTGCAGTTAGGGAAGCCCATTTGTGCAAATCCATCCACAATCTCACACACGTTGCCCAGAGTCACAGTCTTTCAGAGCAGGATGAGATTAATGGCCCTGCACACTTACATCAACACAACTCCAACGGTCGACTTTCCCACTCTGAACTGGTTAGCGTTGATTGGTAGCAGTCTGGAGTAGCCAGCTTCCACAGTGCAATCGCCACGCGCTTCTCCAGCGACAAGCAGCTCTCATTCTCGTGTCCTTTCACCGCAGGGCTGGGGTGAGCTCATCACACAGTCCCATGAATGTGGCTTTCCTCATCCAAAAGTTCTGCAACCGTTGCTCGTCATCCCAGACATGCATGAAAATGTGATACCATCACTCAGTGCTTGTTTCCTGAGCCCAAAAGCGGCATTCCACTGTGGTCAGCACCTCCATGAATGCCACAAGCAATCTCGTGTCATAGCTATTATGTGTGGCGAGATCAATGTTTAACTTCTCTTGCCTTTGTAGTTTAAGGAATAACTCCACTGCCACTCGTGACGTATTAGTGAGAGCAAGCAACATATTGGTCAACAGTTCAGGATCCATTCCTGCAGACTGAAGAGGCAGAGCGCACAGTACACAAACCGTTGAAAGATGGTGCCAAATGTGGACAGAAGCACAGGGATTGCTGGGATGCAAAGCAATACATATGGGGCATTGGGACAAGACCCAGGATGCCCCGCGACCCCCTCTGCCTTCCCACAACTCTTAGCGGCAGAAGAGGAAGAGATGCTCTGTGGGGTAGCTGCCCAGAGTGCAACGCTCCGAATATCGATGCAAGTGCCACAAGTGTGAACAAGCTATTGTGCAGGCAGCTGACTGTGTAAACACACAACAGTGGTTTCCCTTTAGCGCTCTCTGAGCGGCAATGTAACTCTGCCAGTGTAGACATACCCTTAGTCAGTACTGTGCCTCAACCAGTCACCGATGACTTGAAACCCCATGGGTGGCAGACTTCTATATAGCACTTGCAGAGGGACCTCTGTGAGGTCCCATGGAGAGAAAGGAGAGGGAAAGAGAGAGGGGTGTGTGTGTTACCATATATCCACTTCCACTTAAACCTTTTTTTTACTCCCCTATGAATGGAGTGTGGTAATTTTTAGCTAAGTATAACAGTATTTTTTGTGGGGAAAGGGGGACAGGGTGTCTTCCAATTCTGTATCAAGGTAGTGTATCAATGTAGAAGTTATCCAGACCTTGGCATTGATGTCTAAAAGTGACTTTTCTATTGTCCTTATTCTGGTAGCTGGAAGGAGATTACAGTATATAGTGTAAATTTAATGTCACCCTGGTAGGAGGTGGCAGGTTAGGAATCTTGTCAGTCACTGATTTACTGCTTAACAGTAGGGAAAGGCTTTAGAACAACCCCCCCAGGATTGTCATAAACACTTCTTTATTGTCAAGATGTCAGAACACAACTCAGGGTAGCCACTAAGCTTAGAAGTGATTTATGAAAAAAGATCACCTGGAGATTATCTTATTTTTATCATTTTAAAAGAACAGGAAAAGATCATTTTCATTGTGTCTTTTTCCTGGTCAGTACACAAATACACAAAGAGGCAATTTGCTCATAAAAGGACCATTTATGTTAAGGAATGTTCTAAATTTCTGTGTTGTTGATAATTAATTGCTATTACTTGGGCTGATTTGTGGGACATTCTTCTATCCCAGATTTTTAAATTTCTGCTTTTATAAAGCTAGATTCCCCCAAGATGCAGGATATGTTCAAATTCTGCTAAATTTCTCTAATGATGAGAAAGGAATAGTGGCTTCTTTTAGAATCTGCGACTTTTAGCGTTGCTTTTCCATCAACGGTTACAGTTTTAGGAAATTATAATTAGGAGCTTGTTATTAGGATTTTAGAATCATATGAAACAATATCATTTTAAAAATAGATTCAACAGTAAAACTAACCATGTCAAGAATAAAAGGCACCAGTATGAGTTTTATAAATTTAAAACTTTCATGTGGCTAGATCAAGAAAGAATAAAAATACCTCCCTGAAATCTTCACCACCTAAGGTATGTTTAACGTCAAGGACATCATTTTAATGTACAAAGCAACACATTATTAATTAATTTATTAATAGTACTATATCCAAAGCAGTAAAATAGGTTACATACCACTTAACTATTTTCATGTCCTGCATAAATGCCTAAATTTTGCAGCATATACAGTATATCACTCCTCTTATTAGAGAGCTAAACAAAGTGATTCAAATGAAATGAGGTCACCTCCTTCCCCATAAATCTACACCAATGGGAATGCAAATAGAACTCTTTTTCAGGTTTTGAAAAACAGGTAGGGCCTGAGTAATGGGTTCCCCCCAGGGTGCCACCTGGAACTGGGGTACCACTGAGCCCCCTGGCCCACCAGCCTGGGCTCCCTCTCACACTGTACTGCTGTGACAAGCTGCAAAGCCCTGCAGCCTGCACTTTCATCAGCATACATACAGGTAGGGACAAACCCAGCTGCAATTACATGCAGGCTTTCTGACCAGCCCCTGTATAGGAAGGCTACACCCAAGGCAACTCCCAGCTCCCCAGGCATACACCCCCTCTGCAGTATAAACCCAAAATCATACCATCTTGCACTGCACAGGGAACTGTACAGAGTTAGCTCATAAAGTTTGCCCCTTCCCTCAATGTGGACAAGAATATGAAACAGCCTTTGCCCCTTGACGTATGATTCCCACACACTTCACTCCAACTCACTGGTTTAGATAAAGCAAAAACAAGTTTACTAACTACAAAAGATAGATTTTAAGTGGTTGTAAGGGATAGCGAACAGATCAAAGCAGATTACCTAGCAAAGTAAGCTTACTATACCAGATAGATTGGATATGAATTAGCAGATTCTCACTCTAAGAGATAATACAAGCAGGTTGCAGATTCTTAAAGCACAAATTACACTTGCTTTATAATACTTGGAATCCCCAGATCTTTCACACACAGGCTAGAAATCCCTTTAGCCTGGGTCCAGCACTTCCCCCCCAGTTCAGTCTTTGTTCCTCAGGTGATTTAAGGAGTCCTCTTGTGTGGGGGGTGAAGAACTACAGCTGATGTCACTCCCTGCCTTATATAGCTTTTGCATATGGTGGGAACCCTTTGTTCCAAAGCTCGGTTCCCAGACAGTCTGTGGACAAATACTGACATCCCAATGTAGAGTCCAGAGACATGTGATCTGATCGCATGTCTTAGTAGAGTCATAGCAGCTATTATTAACAGACTGTCTGTAGCATTCTCAGGAAGGCCCACTGGGTGGGAGATTATCTTCTCCTAAGGCCTATTTTTTTTCCTAATGACCCATTTCCCTGAATAGGCCCTTTCCCACCCACTGTCTAGACTGAAAGCATCTTGTCTAGTGGGCGTTACCCAGGTGTAACTACATTTGAAATACAGATACATAGTCAATATTCATGACTTCAGATATAATAATGATACATGTTTACAAATAGGATAATCATTTTCAAATGACTTTTTCCAGCATAACTTTTTCCAATGACACCTTACATGACTTATCTTGTACAAAATGCATCATAGTTATGCCATAAACCTATCATAATAATATCACTGTGAAGAATATGGGGTGCAGTGTCACAGCCTGATCAAACCCCACTGAAGTGAATAGAAAGTCTGATTTCCCTGTCTACAACGATCTGTGGATCAGGCTTAAAATGATATGCCTCTCTGCCATGTTTGCATTGCTTTGCCATTTCTAATTGTGCCAAGATTGGTATCAGAAGTCGTAAAATAAGACGCAAGACTGTTCTGTGGTATTCCAGCTGCAGCCAGAATCAGTGTATCCAGAAATACCATATGACTGTGTTTTGGGGATATTTCCACTCCATTAGTGTTGATAAGCATACAGATTTTTACATTCACATAAGAACTGAAACCAAACAACGGAAGTTTTAGGTTTGTCCATTTCTAGAAGATAAATTGTGCATTAGCAAAGCTGCACCACCCTAACGGGATCTTAGGAGGGAATTGTGCAGAGGGACTGTGGAAGTTACAATATCCTCCCTGCTCCCTTCGTGGTGTCACATACCCCCAGCAGTGCAATGATAGAACAGGCTTCACACTGATCTGGGTAAAGGAATTGCAACTGTGCCAGGCCTTTGCCCAGGTTGTGCAAGAGCCCAGGGCTCCTTGTGTACAATCTCCCAAAGAACCCTTGTGAGGGCCTGCTATCACCTAGCCCTACCTGTTACCCTTTCAATGCCTAGCCCGTGTGACAGGAATTTAAAAAAAATCTCATTAATTTTATTACTTTGTGTGTTAAAATAAACTTCAATCTGCGTGTCTTTTCCCTTTCCTTGCAACTTTAATTGATATGCATGAATTTTAAAACTTGTGAAAGTGAGAGATAAATAAGATTTCCTAATACAAGAGGACAATGAACAAGCTTTCCCACATACCATCACCCTCTCTAAGCAACTTAGGCCTGATTTGCGAAGACCTGCTGTTCCTGTCCTGAGAATATGCTTGGCAAAGAATGCAACCTCAGACTGACAAAATGGCTCACAGTGAGATGTACCTGATTTTGTTATTATTTCACAAATGCAATGGATGTGTTTGGAGCCAATTGGATTCTTCTCTTGGGAGTAGAGTTCGAGAAAGTGGGAAGAAATGCACTGTCCTTCTGGCAGATTTTCAAATTGAGGTTTGAAGTGTGTTTGGGAAGTTATGACCAATCATTAGTCGGGTAGACCCATGTCCTTCCTGATTGATGAAAGCCAGCAGAGAACTGCTAAAGCCTGCATGCAGGGCTGCCCCGGGGAGGGGGGGAACAAGTGGGGCAATTTGCCCCAAGCCCTGGGCCCCGCATGGGCCCCTACGAGAGTTTTTTGGGGCCCCTGGAGCGGGGTCCTTCACTCACTCCGGGGCCCCCGGAGCTTCTTCCGCTCCGGGTCTCCAGCGGCAATTCGGCAGCGAGGGGGCCCCCGCCCCCGAAGACCCCAGGCCCTCTGAATCGTCTGGGCAGCCCTGCCTGCCTGTGGGATCTTGCCAGAGTGAATGGAATGACCCTCCACTGGGTATGTTCCTTCCTCTTTGAGAAGTCCTAGAGTGACAAAATGGGAAACTGCTCTTCCTTCCCAAGGATTCACAAAACCAGAGTTTCCATTTGTCACCCATCTGCGGTGGGTTTTGAGATGTTTTGGGCTGCAGTGCTACCAATTATAGATGATATTGAGTGCTATGTCTGTTTGCATCAAATTCAGATTCTACAAGTCTCATTACTTTTCCAGTGCCTGAACGAGACAAAAATCTAACACAATGTCAGTGACTCAGCTGAAGAAGGTAGAAGTCTTGCCTGTTGTCAATGGAAAGCATTTAGAGGAATGGGCAGAGGTAGTGTCTGTCAATCCATTGAGGGTGTATGCTCACTTTCTGCCAGAAAGGTCGGCTGGGTGTAGAATCTATCATGGCTTCTGTATTCTCAGTAACAGTGCCTTTCAACTATTGCTAGCCAGGAGGATGGTACCATTCCTTTCTGATTGAGATCACACATCAATCATCCATACCTTTGCCACTTCCAGCCTAGTCTTCTGCAACACATTATTTAAAGATGCCCTTGAAATCCGCTTGTAGCCTGATCTTTAGATTATGTATTCATTATATTGATTACTTAAGAATCCTCAGTTATTACATTGAGAGTTGGCAGGTTCTCATCCCAAGATCAGGCCCAGTATTATTTAAATTATTATATAGTTGGGAACCCCGATGTGCACAGTTGCAACACTCACACTATGGGGACTCTTCTATAATTAAAAAGAGTTTATTCATACATTTAGCAAAGTCACAAACCCCCCAACTCAGTAAGGTATATAGAGCTACTAGAAAATGTACATCTGCACATTCATATGATCACAGCATCCCTTGTGGAGAACAACCTGAAATATTAGCCATCATCTTCCTCATTACCATCACCTTCCCCATCATTACCAGTGGCCATCATTCTGGCACCTCCCAAGGACTACATCTCTCTCTCTCCTACCGCCCCTAGGCCGGGATGCTGATGCCACTATGTTTGATGTATATTCAATAGGGGATTTTCCTCCTTTTTCTTATTTGAATTTCCTCACCTTACTAACGTTGGAGTGTCTTTTTTCTATAGGTTAGTTTATCAATGATCTTAATTTATTATCACATATGTCAGTTCATTGCCATGACCCTTTAGTAGTTAGGTATCTGAGGATGTAGCTCATGTACCTTTTATATACATCAATTCATTGTCATAAAAACAACAAGGAGTCTGGTGGCACCTTAAAGACTAACAGATTTATTTGGGCATAAGCTTTCATGGGTAAAAACCTCACTTCTTCAGGGAAAGTACTTTCACTCTATGCGTCTGAAGAAGTGAGGTTTTTACCCACGAAAGCTTATGCTCAAATAAATCTGTTAGTCTTTAAGGTGCCACCAGACTCCTTGTTGTTTTTGTAGATACAGACTAACATGGCTACCCCCTGATACTTGAATTCATTGTCATGACACTTCTATGGTTGGATCATGTATCTGTGGTCAGAACTTCCCCTGTAAACACTCTATTTTCAGCTCCCCAATACTTGGGTTTTCTGTTGGGCCATTTATTTGTGCAAAATTCATAGGCTTTAAGCCTTATGCTAACTTACTGAAGCTAATGTCTTACAGCATTGGTCCCCAACCTTTCAGTGTGGCGGGCTCCGGATGACTAGCCGCCGAAGAGCGCGGCTGCCGGACAATGGCCACCGGAATGCTGCCAACAAGCAGGGTCATCAAAAGGCGTCGCCGCCGAGAAGCAGTGGCATTTTGGTGGCAACGCTTCTTGACGTTGCTGCTTCTTGGCGGCATTTCGGCAGCTGCTTGTCTGGCGGCCATGCTCCTCGGCGGCGGGGTGCTCCCTTGTCAGTAGGTGAGTGCACATAGATGCCCCTGCAGGCACCACATTGGGGACCACTCTCTTACAGGATTCAGCTCTGTAGCTTCCTTGCATTACTGCTGAATGCAAATCAGTAAATATAATAAAGGCAAGCTAGCCCACTGGGCTACACACTTCAGCTGGTACAGAATCCACTTCCTGAAGCAACCTAAGTGCAGTAAATCAGTGTGAACATACTGACATGAGTTCAAGTCTTTGCACTAGCTTTCTTTCTTATTTATGGATTCAGTTCAAGGTCTTGGTGAAAACCTTTAAAGCCCTGAAAGGTCTGGGGCCTGGCTATTTGAAAGAATGACGCTCATCTGATTCTCTATCATGGCAGTTAAACTGAGATGAGATGCATTTGATTTTGGGTGAGCATTTCTTGGCTGGTGGCAGGGCTTCATCAATTGAGGGCTCCTTCTTATATTTGCTTTCCTTGTTTCAGAACATGATGTAGAGTTTATTTTGTTTATTTTATTTTAGCCAGCTCAGTGTCTTTTTTTTCTTTTGCTTCTTTTAATCTTGACAAAAGGATAATGTTTTTTAATACTTTACATGGTTTGTAATATTGTTTTGTTTTTAATTTTTAAATTAGCAGCTATGTGAAGAGGTACCTAGAAATTGGCAGGATTTGTTTTGTGTGATTGTCTTCAAATTCTGTAGTAGTTTTGTGACATGGGAAAAAGTCCATACTTTCCTTTTTAAAACACTCCTATTTGAAAAAATAGAAAAAGACTAACATGGTATTGTAGTGGTACTAGGATTGTAATCAAATACAGATCCAAGAGCTACTCAGTGTAAATAGTTTTTTTTCCTGCATTGACATTTTGAGCTAGGAACCAGTTGACTGTGCTTTTATAGATTTATTTAAAGAATAAACAAACAAAGATGAAGCTAAGCAAATATGTCACTAACTTCTTATCTTCCCTAAATTAATCAAATGAAATACAATGCAATGATCAAATTGAATTTCAATTGCAACTTTCGTCAATACATCAATGGTTCAGTTTATCTGGCTTGCCAATTAGTACAGCGAGTAATTACATCAATTTATAAGGTTAACCCAAGAATTATTATTACTTCAGTACTTCATAGGAAAGCTAATGAAGAATGCCTTTCTTTTAATCTAATCAATTGGGCTAAGAGTCTGCTAAAAGCAAACACTTACTCTCACATTTGTTTTAAGGAAGTATAGCCCTTAGAATGATTTTTTTATAGTTTCCCTCTTTAGTATGCTACCTTAAGTTTCTCTGAACATGCAACATATGCTAGATTCCATTTACTTAGCTTATTCCCCTTCCCACATTAATACAATGTTTGCATCTTTCTGAACTCTTACACAGATACAGAAGTGATTCTTAAATCAGGCACTTAGCAGCTTTGGAATAACATGCTTTTTACCCAAACTAATTTCTCACTACTTTAATATGATATTTTACCGTCTACCTGGGGAAACTGTTAGTTACACACACACACTTTCTAATGGACTGTTGAAGAATTAATACTTCTCTGAATTCTATACAAAAGGACTCTAACATTTTCATAGTCTCTAACTCACCTGACTGATCTTAACTGAGAAACAATTCTGATGTTGCAAACAACTTGATCTCATTTCATATGCAGGGAGACTGTCAGTCTCCTTCCCTCTTGCTTATAGACTTCAGGCTTGGAGCCTTTCACTTCTCCTTCTCTGAATCACTGGTCCAGGGAAGAGAGCAATATACAACCTCAGGTGTCATTGTTGATGTGAGAGAATTCTCCCCCTTTTCTGAATGGTTAGAGTGTTCTGTAAGGTCCAGGTCCCTCTTTGTTCCACTCCAGGATCAACCTTGTCCAATTAAAGATTCCTGCATGTTGGTTGTAGCTCCTCATAATTTGGATCAATAATTTGGTATCTCAGTCTGAAGTCATAGAAGATTCCAGTCTGAGGCAGACATTTTTTTGTGAATCCTGTTGGTGACCACAAACAGATGTCTTCTTTGTAATCAGGACTTGTGAGAGGCCCATGTGAGGAGGAGTTGGCAATAGACTTCTGTCTAACAGAATAAGGCCCATTCTCCTTTGCTAAATGTAATTAAAGGTGGGTCATCAATTACCCTTTCACACATTTCCACTTGTTCCTTGTGACAATTACGTATGACAAGCGAAATGGAATTATAGGGGGAGGGAGGGGGAATCCAGGGTGAGTGCACGGCCTACTCCAGTTTCTTTTCACCTACAATCAAATCAATAATATTCCTTATTAATACCAAACTTCACTTAGCATTTGACTAAATTAAGTTATCTAGGCCCAAACTCAAATTTGACCCATGTTCACTACCCTGTTTTATTTTGATTTACTAAGTATATAACCTCTACCTTGATATAATGCTGTCCTCGGGAGCCAAAAAATCTTATAGGTGAAACCGCGTTATACTGAACTTGCTTTGATCCACTGGAGTGTGCAGCCTGCCCCCCCCTCCCCCCGTAGCACTGCTTTACTGTGTTATATCCAAATTTGTGTTATATCAGGTCACGTTATATTGGGGTAGAGGTGTATCATCAATATGGACATGAACCTGAAGTTCTTATTCAGTCAGTATTTCCATGGGCATTCATAAGTGAGGACTGGATGTTCAGACAAAATAGGTAATACAAACTCCCTAAATATGAATATTATTTAGCAATCTGGGCATTCAACCAGCTTTTGAAAGCTTTCTGAATAGTCATAGATTTTTAAGGCTGGAAGGGATCATTAGATCAGCTAGTCTGACCTCCTATGTGACACAGGCCATAGAATTTCACCTAGTAACTCCTGAACTGAGCCCAAAAACTTGTGTTTGACTGAAATATTTTCTAAAAAGGCATCCAGTCTTGATTTCAAAATATCAAGTGATGAAAAATCCACTATTTCTCTTGGTAGTTTGCTCCAATCGTTAATCACCCTCCCTGTTTAAAAAAATGTGTCTAATTTCTAATTTGAATTTGACTGGCTTTAACTTCCAACTATTGGTGCCTTTTCGGCCTTTCTCTGCCATATTAAGACTCCTTTTGTACCCAGTATTTTCTTCCCATTAATGTACAAATATACTATGATCAAGTCACCATTTGAACTTCTTTTTGATAAGCTAAACAGATTGAGCTCTTTTGGTCTCCCATAATACAGCATTTTTCGAGCCCTCAAATCATTTTTATTGATGTTTTAGAGAGCTAGTTTTTTTTGTTTTCTTCAATCAGAATGTCATGCAGAACTAAGTCCAATACTTTACAAAAGGACATGTGCAATTAGTCAAACCACGACTACTTCCTTAGAGGCACTAATCATTGTAGGATGTTTGGGAAAACATAGCCAAAAAATGAAAATAAAACAAAATGAAAAAAGATGCCTGACTCCTCTGTCATGGTGTTTTTTTACACTTCTGGTGAAGATACTCTATATATTCAGCAGTTTTTTACTTTGCTTCTTTTGCTGAATCCCACTGCTTCATGTACATTTTCCCTCAGATTTTTGAATGACCTTCATAAAGCATTAGTAATATATTACTTAGTGGTTGAAAAAGAGCTCTGTATGGCTTGAAAGCTTGTCTCTCTCACCAACAGACGTTGGTCCAATAAAAGATATTACCTTACCCACCTTGTCTCTCTTAGATGGATGAATACAGATATGACCTTCCCTCCCTGTGATAATACACTTCTGTTGGGACATCACTTTGCTGGCTATTAAGATGTGTATATAAAACACCACTAAGGAATATGAGATTTATGTTTAATTTTCACAAATGTTTAAAGAGATCAACTGTTTATTTTTTCCTTTTTCCTAAGTAAAGCCAGATTGACACCAGCAAAAGTAGGAAGCAATCTGTTCAACCACTCATATCTATTATTAGAAACATTAGATTCAGAGCTGACGTTTATGAATAATGCTATCAAACTTTTAATATAGGAATCTGTGCTCTCTTCTGTTGTAAGCCATAGAGGGGGTCAGAGGAATCCAAATGGGGCTTAACATGTAGAAGGGAGAGAGTAGCTCCCTGTTAAATCCTCAGCTACAACTCCACATTACTGGGGCTGCAAGGCTGGGGAGAAGGTTGTGGAGCCGTCATTCTCTATGCATGCTCTCTACAGCACTCTGCAAATATTTAGGTGGAATCTATTACAGCTCTGTGCTATATTAACTTTCCTGCATTCCTGTCAGAGACAGCCCACTCCAAACCCCATTGAAGTAAATAGAAGTCTTTCCATTAACTTGTATGGACTTTCCTCCTTGGAGGCATAATGTGCAGATAAGAGTGGAGAAATCAATGGCAGCGTATCATCAAAAGGAATCATATTGGTGAAGGAAGAGGATGAGACCAGGCACCCCCTCTGGAAGGATGAGGGTTTGGAGCACCTAAAATCATAGATCCCTCTGGTTTTGGGGGCTGCATTCTTGATCTCTTCTCTGTCTGTCCCCCAAATATCTCTCTCTTGGATGCCCCCATTCCCCTCTTTATACTGCTCAATAAATCAATATATCTTATATCTGATTCCATCAGCTATTGTAAAAAGCATTTTTCTAGCTAAATAGATAGTAGTATTGATTTTTTCTATCCACTTGATTTCCCTGCTATGGTTTTCCTTATATCATTCTAAGCACAGCATGTCATGCATGTTCACTGAGGGTTTAAGACCCAAATCTTCAAAGGTGTTTAGGCACCTAAATACGTTTGAGGATCTGGGTCCAAATGACATGTCCAAGATCACACAAGAATTTTTAACAGATCCAGGAATTGAACCAGATCTCCTGAGTCCCTGTCCAGTGCATTAATCACAAGAGCTACACTCCTTTACAATAGATTGCTATTTTTGACCCAGATGTGATGTAGAAGTTTCTTATTTTATTTTGTATTTGTATTCCAGTAGTGTTTAGGGCCTCCAATCAACAATCAGAGCCCCATTGTATTGCTGCTGTAAAAAAAAAAAAAAAAAGTAGCAAGAAGTCAGTCCCTGCCCAAACCTAGGTTTGTGGCAAGATGCAATTGGTGGATGAAATGGATATATGGGCCAGTGGGTTGGGTGTGGGGAGTAGGAAGATGAGGTAACAGTAAAACAAGTAAGCTTATTATGGTAGTCAGTAGCCTCAGTTTACTGCTTGCCTAGTCACTGTGTGAGCTTTTAATCTTAGATAGTTTCTATATTCTGTACTTCAACTTGTATTGTTGGGTTTTTAGGATAAACAGCTCACAACATTTTGCTTAGCTAGCAAGTTTCCCTGGGAATTATTAGGTGAAATGAAGGCTCATTTAAAAAATGTTATTTTAGGGTCATTAAAACTGTTTTAAAGCCAGACAGGGAGAAACCAAAAACCCAGAAGACTAATAATGCCTTGGGGACTACTTAACAATGTGTGGAACACTGACATGCTAAATCAATGTCATTTTGTTTAATCATCTTCATCTTATGTTTTTCTCTTTATTTTTCTACACTATGCCAGTGAACTTTGGTTATCTTTAGGAGAAACTAACACAGAAGAATAGACTGGTAGAGGGTTGGGGGTGCTCGTGTTATGTAGCCTCAGTAAGGAGAACTTGAACTCTGACTTCCAAAGAGGCCGAGTAAGGAGTTAGAAAAGAGACTGTGTCTCAAGAACAAAAAGCCATGTGGCACCCATTCCAACTGGTGTTCTGAGGAAGAGAGTGAAGGGCAGTGTGAGCACAAGGAGAGATGAATGACAGGAAGGATGCAAACCTTGGTCATAGATTCATCCCTGGGAATGTAGATGAAAGTTGTCTTTGAAATATTTAAGCTGATCATTTGAAGGTTGTCTAGTTTTGCAATCTCAGTCTGAAACTTCTTCACAGGATGTTGGCTCTTTGACTCTTTTTAGGCTTCTCAGCCTTCCTGAAGGAACTAAAATTTGTGTAGGGAAAAATGAAATGCACATGGAGATTTTTATATGCAACAGTTCAATGGGCATTCAGAGCTCATGTAGTAGGGGAGATATCACTAGAGTAAAATTTGGGTGGGGAAGGTCTGTCTCTTCCCCCTATGGTTGTGACTCTTGAGGTCCAAAGAAAAATATTTGTTAATAGTAGGCTATTACTGGAGAAGGAAAGAGGTGTAGAAAAATAAGTGAAATTATTCGTCAGGCAGACGTCTGATCTGTCAAGTGTATAAAAAAAGCCATTCACGGATTATAAAATGAGCATAATCTATTTTAAATCCTAGTGTCTGTTGGGATAGCAATGCATTTTACCAGTTGTTTCACACTTCCTTTTTACATTCAAGATATGTTTAGAATGCAAATTTCAAGGTCCCCAGGGGAAAGTGCCTCCTGACCTCTTTGTAGTGATGTGCCCACAGAAACAAAAAGATGGCGGGGTATGCTCAGGAATGAGAATAATTTAGTCTTGCATGTGTATTGAGGTGGACAATCCCAGGATAATAAAAAGCTGGAGAGCATTGGTCCCCAGATCCCCCTCAATGGTTGTGGGTATGCCTATGAGCAAATGCCCTTGGACATTACTGTCAGCTGTGAGCCTGCAGAGAAACAGGGAAATGAGTATGAAATATGCAATGCCCTAGTTAACAAGATAAACTCAAAGCAGCTAGAATGCTTTCACTGTGATAAATAGAATCTCTCCGTGGAATTATAAAAAGGCAAAATGTCACAAATGCCAAAAGATTAAGCACATTAGCTGGGCATGCATATGGAAAACAAATGTATAACACCAGGTAGGTAAGAGAGATTCCCTGAAAACGCTACTTTGACTAGCTGTGAGATTGAGTTCTTTGTGTAATCAGAATTTCAGGAGACTGGGCTGAATGTGAATAATTTGTTAACATCTGAAGAAGGTTCGCTAGATTAACATTTTTGTTCTGCCTCAAAATGCCATTTCCACCAGTTATGTTTAACTGAGGCAAGAACCAAAGAAAATCTAAAACTACTTTTTATAAAGGAATTGGTTAGATGAGCCACAAGTCCCTGAGATACCATGCAATTCTTTTACCACCATGAATCCTCATAGGGTACAAGAATGTCAATTTGCTTGCAAGACTTTAAAAGGGAGTAGGTATGTATGGTCAGATTACCACACTCAGTGCACTTAGCTTTTTTGAAAATCAGACTCTTAGTTAGGTGCTTAAATGGGAGCTGAGCTGTTTTGAAAACTGGACCCATAATGAATTCAGCGTCAGAGCAGAATAATCTCTTTATTATAGCTCAGGGTTTAGGTAACCTGTACAGTCCTTGTCCTAGTTTGGATTATTTTAAAGTTACAAGATATTTTTCTTCTTTTACAGTGACTTATGAAACTCCCTTTAAAGTTCAGTGGATCTTAAAGACATGCTTAAAGTTCAGCACACACTTAAGTGCCCTGCTGAATTGGAGTGTTTGACCCTGATCCAAAACCGATTGGGTCCCTTTCCATCAAGGGGAGATGGATCAGGTCTCTATACAGGGGCCACTCACAATACCAGTGTATTGGTATTCAGTGACTAGGGAAGCATAACCTTTACCCTTTTTTGCAGCACGTGTGGTAGCTCAATGGATGTGATAACCCTGGCAATTCAGTTTGCCTCCTTATCTCCCCTACTGGATTTTGACTTTAAAACCACACTTTAGCCCACGGATAAAGGATAGTCTACAAAGTATTATACTGCACTGCTCTGGGATGATGGATTTTTCCCCCCAGCCCACTTAGTTTTCTCATGTAACGGTCATTACCATTCATTGTCCTCAGTCATATAGGTTCTTAATTACTGTGATCGTATATTACTCATAACTTCCGCCTGAGATGCTATCAATTAGGGGATGGCCAGTGGTCAGCAGAGCCCTGCACCAATAATGTGCTCTGGTTGCACATATTTAAGTATCCCTGGATGATCTTTTACAGGAGAGAAGTTCTCTTCTTGTTGTGATAAACACACATTCCCATATTGCCAGCGGTAAGCTAAACATTCTGAGCTCCCAGACTGTCCTTATGGAGACACACAGAAGTACGTGTTGGGGAGGGTCAGGCTGGATGGGGAGTGGGGCACAAGGAACTCACTGATTGCACAGCTATGCAAGGGCTACTCACACTTGCAGTCCCCGCCTTGGACATTGCTGCAGTGTAAGAGTTTGCTTCCTCCAAGAGCCTCCTGGGATGCCCCATACCTGAAAGGGAGGCAAGCAGGAAAGCAGGAGGAAGAAAAGGAGGCTGCCCCTATCTGCGCTTGCTCAGAGACCTGCCCTGGCCCACTAAGGGAAGGAAGTTACACCCTCCTCAAGCACAGAGAAATTCAGTGAGAGATTATGCTCAACATAATGTAGCCCTTCAGAAGTATCATATCCTCAGTGCCCTCTATGTGACAGCCACTTAATCTCATCTGACACAGCGGGTCAGTTGGTTATCTCCCTGCATCTCCTGATGTCTGCTAGGCACCCAGAACACAGGATGTGACCGCCACATAGGCAGGGCCAACAAAGGTTGCCTACTCACTCTAAATACCTTGTGAAGGGGAGATACCACTCTAAGAGCTCTCATCCTGTGAGATGCTGGGCGCAGCCATTTAAGGTGCAGAGTACCCTCAGGAAATTTCAAATAGAGCTTAGAAGTGACATTACTTTAAGTTGCTTAAGTGATTTAGGTGTGGGAGAAAGGGAATTTTCTTTCATACACTTTTCTTCTCTTCCCCATAGTAACTGCTGTAGCTTGAAAGAGCCTTTATTTTGTCACTGATTGCTAATGATTATTTTCCAAGCCTGGAAGTTGTATTCTTAAATCTAATTCTTGCCTGTCAAGTCTCTGATTCTGATCATTCTTTGTTTCTGTCAGAATGTTCATTGTTTGCAATCATTTGGAAGTAGAGCTATGAGAGTTTGGGAGAACCCACCTGGCAAACATATGTTATGAAGCGTCTGTGTCTGGGGATGGCTTAATTAGACTGAACGTCACTTTTGAAGGAGTGAAAAAATTAGGACAGCAGAAATAACACTCTCCCCCCCATCTCCCCTCCCCCACACATGCACCATCCCCCAAACAGCCCTTGCAATTTTGAAACCACTTCTACTGATAACGAAAGTAAATGAAATATCTCCAAGGAAAGAAACAGGATTAAAAATGCTGTTATACTTTCTATTTAGGATCACCAAGTTCTTTTTCATCCGTCTGCTTTGTGTCATAATTAATAAAAGAAATAAACAAACCTCCAAAATACTTAAAAGGGCTCTTGTAAAAATGGAATTGTCTGGTCTGAATTATCAAATAGGCTGCGTTTGGGTCAAACTGGAAAGGATTAGTATACAATACTGTTACAACATCTGGCTCCTTACCATATGTGTATATGCATATTATAGATAAAACCACCTCCCATTACCAGTTGCTTAATCCAGGATTTCTAGTTGCAAAGCAAAGGAGATGAGATCTTCACCCCCTGCTCTATCTCCTTTAGGTCACATTAAAGCATAAAGGGGTGTTAAAAACCCTGTATCTTCTTAAGAGAGGATTCTCATGGTGTGGGTACTATGGAAACAACCATAAAGCTGCCTTCCAAGGACCCCCTGGCATACAGGTGGCATGGGGGGATGCTACAGAGAATTCAAGCATCACTGGGGCCTACAGGGCATCCCGGGGGATTGCTGTAATTTAGACAGTCTACCAGGGCTGATTATTTTATGCTAGAGAGCTCTGCCTTTTGAGGGCAGAAAGGTTTCTTAAGCAACCCCTTCATTTGTCTGTAAGCTCTGTGCTATGTATCTAAGGAGTGGAACAGTACATCATCCAGGGGCTCTGCTTGTTCAAAACTAATGGCATTCATTTAGCTTGTAGCTGTAGTAAGCTCTTATCTTAATTTGGACCAGCCACTAAAGAGGGCTACAACAGTGCATTCTACCCTGCCTGGGGTAATCCCCTTTTGATTGGCTGCCTGCCCCACTTGTCCCCCTCCTATGGTACAGCAGCCAATCAGGGCTGCTGCAGAAGGCAGGCAGAACTCTCTCCTCCCCTCAGGAGCGGAGGCCATTCTCATAAGAGGGCAGAGAGGTGCAGAAAGACCTCAGCCGCTCAATGCAGTTCTGCTTCAGCCTCCCCCAGTGTGAGCAATGAGACTGTTCCTCTGCTCAGCCCCACTCCTCCCCTACGACACCCAGCCTGGGAAATGTGGTGCTCAGCAATCGCTCAGTGTTCAAAGTGCTCATAAGGGATCTGGGTTATTTTGTGTCTGGTTCCAACATGCTGTGCATAACAAGAGCTTCACAGTGCCTTGCCCAAACTCTGTCTGGGAAGCTCAGCCCTTAAAGGCACAGCCATTAAAACCACAGTTAGAGGGTGAGGGAGACCCTACTGCAGCTGTCCCCCAGGCCTGGAAGGAGGCTAAAAAACCCTAGAGCTGCAGGAGGGACAAAGATGAAGCTGTGGAGATGTGGTAATAGAACTGATTAGAGGGCTGGGAGATGGGCAAAATGTGGGAGCAGAACCAATGTGGGGAGTAAGGGGACAGGATTGATTTGGAGGTTAGGGGGTTATTTGTTGGACAGAGGGAGATCTGGGGGTGAGATCTCCTGCAGCAGAGGCCAAAATCACTTTATCTAAATAATTTAGGAGTGTTGACAACACTAACTGTTACTCATTACCATGAGGGTAGGGTGTGCAGTGGCGGGGAAAAGTTTAAAAGAATCAAGAGAGAAAAAAATATAATTAAAAAAAAAAATCATGAATTTTTGGGCAAATCCTATGGATTTTGGAGGGGGGGAGCTGATTTTTCATTTTTGAACCATTAGGACTGGCATTTTTAGCCAGTGTGTTGCATGCATGCACACATGCATACATTTGTATATGTAAATACAAACAGAAATCTTTATGTAGACAGCTTTCTATATATTAAAGCTATAAATATATGAGAGAGAAACCTAGAGAGAAATAATGCAAAACTATGTATATATAAGCCCTGCTTTACTGCACAATATTTGTTGAGTGCAAAGGATGGTGTATAATATGTGTGTTTGTTCACTGGAAAATATAAATTTCCTTTTTTTTAAATTAGATATCTGTCCATTTTTTATCTTTTTTTAAAAGTGCTGTTGTTTTCCTTCGTTTCAAAATAGTTTCCTTGGTAGCATTGACTGGTCAGTGATAAACATTGAATTTAATCGCTCCACAGGAAGAAAGCAGACGTGTGAAGCTCAGTCTTTTTCTCCCTCGCCTCTCTTCTTTTGTCAATTTCTCCGGTGTTTAAACTCAGATCACACACACCAAAATTATCCCAAAGTAATCACATTCAGAATGAGATCATAATGCATAGATTTATTCTGAAAATTACCTTGCACTTTCAGCTGTTCTGATTTCTCCAACATTTAAACACTTCAAGTTTGATTTTAGGTCAGATGATGCAATTTAAAGTTAAATTTTGTCTAGTTTTACTTTTTTTTTTAAATGAACTATATTCTGAACAATTTTCTTTTATGCACACTTTGTTTTATCCAGTCTCCTGGCTGGATAGAACTTGTTTGCAATTTCAAATCCCTGGCAAGCAACATCACAAATAGTCACATAACCACAGATGTCAAGCTTGGAAGATTGGACTTTGGATTTGCTGAGGCAGTTTCTCAGCTCTTGCCCTCTCTTTCTGATAGATTTTATATTGTGCTCTCCAAATATTCTTTCACATGTTTCCGTGATCCCTGATATTATGTGAGCCATATAAATTTGTAGTTGTTTGTTGATCGTCTGTGGAAAGCTGTTTGAGGTTAGAAGCATTTCTGGATACTTTCTATCCATTGAGTTTTAGCAAGACGGCGAGTTTGTGACCGTTTTTACAATAGCTCCTTATCTAGCAGACTATATGCAGCATTGAGCAATAAAAGTCTTTTGTAAAGCTTCTGGAGAAAGATATTTCAGATTCTTAGTCATCAAATGAGAATTATGCTCTGCATTTGTTTCTTCTCTGTAAATAGTGGTTCCTGTAGTTGCATTTAATTGTCTGTTTATAAAGATATATTTATTTTATTTCATTTTAATTGTGCTCCATATTTCAGTAGCTAACAAGAATGGTGGAGATCCCATGGCAACACCATCTGTCTGTTTTAGATTATGTTCCTATAGGTATCATGGTTTACACATGCAGGGCCAAATGTTCAAAAGGGGGTGGGGCCCACTGGGACTGTATATCTACATGCCCCAGATTGTGACATTTCCGGGGTCCTACAACATACAGATTTGCATGGCAACAACCTTTTATCCAGATTGTTCTCAGTCCTCATACAATAGGAAAGGAGGTTAAATCTCCTAGCACCTCCCTGCTCCTTCCACAGCCTTTACAAGGGGCAAGGGTAATTGCTGTCTCTGCATCAAGAGAACACAAGGATATGAAAAGGAGATAGATCTGTCATTCCTTCCCACACCCCCTCCTTCAATCCTGTGAAGTTGGTAGGCTACATTGAGGTATAGACTGCAGCATTCTAAAGGATGGTGAAACTTTTACATACGTTGTATGTGGGATGGTCACCCGCTTGATTGCCACACCAAGGATTGAACCAAAGGCTTCCTGAGCTTAAGAAAAAGCCAAGGCACCTATAGCTTGAGCTACAGTACCAAGGCTCTTAGTTGGGGTGTGGGGGGGGCTGTTACAATTCATATCCGCTGTAGTCTGTAGAATGGCAGGGAGGGGAACCTGTAATGCACACTCACCAGTGGGTTACATGTAGTGGGGAGCAAAGGACAGAATCCCTTTCCAGTTTGTCTGTGGAGGTTTGTGTCAGATTTTTGTTGCACACTAAATCCTAAATACCCCCAATTAAGCAAGCTTTGGTGAGTGTGCAAATTTGGATATTGTTTATGAAAAATCGCCCCTAGTATTTAGTGATTTATTTCATGATTGTTTTTGTCCTATTGAGCATTTGCCACTGCCAGTCTGAAAGAGTTCCTACAGATGCCTACAGATATATATACACTATGCAATCTTTACTCATGTTGAGCTTTTCCTCATGAAAGCAGTCAGATTGAAGCCAATGGGAATATTTGCATGAGTGAAATTAATCACGTGCATAACTGTTTGGAAGATCATTGTAAAAGAATCTTGAGCTAAGCTTTGACTTTCACTCTTGTCATATAATGGGTAAAAATGCATGGAAAATACTTCGGGTTATTAACATTTAAAAGAGTTTGAGGAAGACGAAATAAAGACTGTTCCCTGGAACATTATGTCTAAAAATAAAATATTAAAAACAATCAGTGAGAGTTTCAGAAACTGCATGATGTTGAATAAGTGTATTCTCTTCGAGGTTTAAACTTCTGGGAGATAGAATATGAAGTCTGCAAATCTAGGTTGTTTTTAATTGTTCAACCAGATCTTCAGATTTTGATACAGTGTCTCTTGTGAATAGTCAGAGATTAACAAGGAAGTAGCCTGAAGCACTGAACTATGCAGCCTCACATTGCTTCAACATTTTTGTAATGTTCACAGATGTTTCTGAATGCATGCAGATGATTGCTGATTTACATTCATGTTGTACTTTGTAAACGGTCCGACAGTGAGTGACACACATGACAGAAGCAATGCAGTGTGTCTGCAAATGAGATTGCATTTCTTGTGCAGTGCAGATAGTATACATCACAATAAATCACAACAAATAAACTTATTATTGAAGCATTGTTGCATTATAATAGAAAAGGTCAGAAGAAATGACTGGCTAGTTTAAAATAATTCTTAGCAACTCAATGAGACAAGGAGGTTATCAGAAACTTGTCAAGGGAGTTTTAGGGACACTTTTATTAATTCCTTTCTAAGTATCATGTAATGGGTAGCTTTCTTGGGTAAATCTGAGGAAAAATTGGATTACACCAGATAAAAATGATTGACAAAGAAAATCTGATTGATTTAATAGATTATTTTTTAATTTGTCCGTGTACAATGAGAAGGCAATAAAGTGATTCATCTCTATATTTCTTTAGAGGTGTTATATCCATGCCTCTGGTGTATTGAGTGAAACCTAAAAACCTAGTGTCTGGGTCAACAGGCTGTCCAGTTCAAATAGCACTGTGCCTCTCTGAAATTGTGGTACAAATCAGTTTTGATAATGATGTTGCACATAGAAAGTAATATATCTTCTAGAGATTTTGCAATGCTTGCCACAATGCTTTGTTATGTAAATTTGTTAGTTTATGCATACAGGAATTTCTTGAAGAAATTATTTCCCATTTGTCCAAATTATAGAATATCATTGATGTATCCTGGATCTCTGCCATATAAAAAAGCTTCTGTGGAGATTCATTTTTTATTTTTTTTTGGCTTCTACTTGAAGATGTTCACAAATATAACTTCCTATTGCTATTAAAAGGATACTGCCTGGAACAAATCCTGATCTTGTCTACGTGGAAACAAGGGGCATGGAAGCCATTTAATCCCATGTAATATGTGTAGTTCTATATCAGCCTGATGGGTACTGACCATAATCAGCATAGGATGTAGCAGAACTCCACAGAGATTCCAAGTATGATCATGGAGAGCTACTTAATGGTGGGAATGCCCATTCTGCCACCAACTCACTTCCTCTATATCCCACTCCTCTCTCACAACTGCAGAGCCCTCTTTGCTCTGGGGCTGAGTAATACCGCTGTAGCAGCTTCAGGGAAAAGGGACTAGAGGTGGGAATAAAGCTGGCATCATGGATAGGCATTCTTGGGGGTTTGTGCTGTCCCTCCTAAGCACTGGGAGGGAAATCTTTGGACCCAATGGGTACATTTTTACTGCCTGATAAATCCACTTTGAAGCTGTTTGTTATGGCTTCAAGATGAGGGCCACTCAGCATTCGAACTGGCTGGGGACTTTTGACAAAAAATGTCCATTCATCTAAATGAAATCCTTTGGTGGAAACGTATCAGTTTCCACTAAACTTTTGTCAGGAAAGTTTGGTTCAGAATGAAACTTCCATTAAAACCAAAGAGAGAGAGAGAGATAAGCATCCTAGAATAGCCAGTGTCTCAGTGGTTAGGGCACTCCTCTGGTTTGTGGGAGACCAGGTTCAAGTTTCTTCTACAAATTAGGAAAAGCAGCAACTTGAATCTGGGTCTCTCGCATACTAGTTGAGTGCTCTAACCACTGGGACATTGGTGATTCTGGGGTGTCTAGCTCTCTCAAATTCAAAAGGTCTTGGTTTTGTTCTGTTTCAGAATGGAAACAAATGTGACCTCCAATGTTCACAGAATGGAATTCCTGTTTTCTGCCTAGTCCTACTCAGCACCTTTCTTCTCTCCAGCTGTCACTTCACTCTCCAGTACCCTATTACACACAAAATACTATATTAAAAGAACATTCTTAAATGTGCAAAATCAAGCACTCAAAAGTCAGGAAATGCCAGAGTTAAGGTTGCCTGTGTAATTTGAATTCAGCCCCCTTGTGCATCTGCATTATGATCTAGAGCTTCATTATATAATAATATTCTAGTTTTTTTCCACAGCACCACAGCCTCATTCAGTATGCGGTGCCTTAAGTGCCTGACCCAAAGCCCATTGAAGGCAATGAAAATCTTTGTATGATTCCAAAGATTTCCACTGACTTCACTGGGCTTTGTCTCCATCTATTGGAGATGGGGGAAGGCTTGGAGGCTGCAGAGAAGCTGTTTGAGCTGGTCAAAACACTTTCATCAAAATATTTTTCCCACAAAAAATTGCTTTTGTGACCAAAATGAAAATTTTGTTGGAAAAATCAAACAAAGCCCTACCTCTTTTGTGGAAAATGAGGAGAAAGGAGGTGAACAAAAATTGTGTTTGGGGGAAGGGTTTTATTTTTTTGTGATCAATACCTGAAATTCCCAGAAAAATTTTGAATGAAACAATTTTTAAAATTCCATTTGATTTTTTTTCAGAACACATTCATTTCTCAATCATTTCCACCAGCTATACAGTGGCTGCTGATGAGTGCTCATTCCTCAGGATTTCATTTTATCGGTGTGACTGTCAACTGAACATCAATGGTCCCAAGTGCTTGAACGTCAAAAGACTCATGGGTCAGGCCTGGGTCCTTAGATTTAAAGCAATTCATTATCTGTGAAACCAATAACATCTTAGATCATTCAGACCATAATTAATAAATAGGAGATCTTACTTTACCCAACTGTGCTGTTTGCTTACCGAATCAGTTTCACCTTTGTTTAAGCATTAGTAGGAGCATTGCCAGCAGATCAAGGGAAGTGATTATTCCCCTCTATTTGGCACTGGTGAGGCCACATCTGGAGTATTGTGTCCAGTTTTGGGCCCCCCCTACTACAGAAAGGATGTGGACAAATTGGAAAGAGTCTAGCGGAGGGCAATGAAAATGATTAGGGGGCTGGTGCACATGACTTATGAGGAGAGGCTGAGGGAACTGAGCTTATTTAGTCTGCAGAAGAGAAGAATGAGGGGGGATTTGATAGCAGCCTTCAACTACCTGAAGAGGGGTTCCAAAGAGGATGGTGCTTGGCTGTTTTCAGTGGTGGCAGAAAACAGAACAAGGAGCAATGGTCTCAAGTTGCAGTGGGAGAGGTTTAGGTTGGATATTAGGAAACACACTAGGAGGGTGGTGAAGCACTGGAATGGGTTACCTAGGGAGGTGGTGGAATTTCCATCCTTAAAGGTTTTTAAGGCCCGGCCTGACAAAGCCCTGGTTGGGATGATTTAGTTGGTGTTGGTCCTGCTTTGAGCAGGGGGTTGGACTAGATGACCTCTTCTATGATTCGATGATAATGGATGTAATTAACAAACACCACAACTGTCTGAAAACCAGGAATTCAAAGTTAAGTTTACAACTGAAAAAACCACAAACATTATAAAATATGGAAATTCATCTTAAAGTGCCACAGAAAGCCTTAGTTTTAACCTCCTAGACCTACTACCTTTTGTATCCTTCATTCAAGGTAGATACAGTAAGAATAACTATGTTGCAGTGAGTTGATATGTTAAATATTAGATACCATGATGGTTTGGCTAGGAAACCAGGACAAATTCTGACATCTTAATCTATGTCCCTGATACAGTGCAAAGTATATATAATCTAATAATCATATATACGTCTTGGGTTTAATATGAATGTGGCTTCATGGAGCTTTTGGATAGTATAAGGCTAAAATGGGAAAATGTCCAGTGGTTAGCTTAAAGGAATTAATCAGGGAGTCAGAGAGATGGGAATTTGATACAAAGCATGATAAGTGTAAGAAGTGTGATATCCTGCACTTAGGATTCTAGGATCTTACAATTTAAGATCTCAATTGAAATATCAGTTAACTTAGCCTCACAACAGCTCCATTTTACAGATAAGTATGCAGTGATAAAGATAGATTTAATGGACTTTGCCACTATTTCTTTTGCTCCCTTGGACGAGACATGAATATAATCTAGGGCTCCAGTATTCTAGTGCTATGCTTGAACCATACAACAATCTTTTCTCTCCACAGAGGAAAGAGGTTGCCTCAGGAGCATGAAGTAAAGAACACATATAGTGGATGAGTAATGTAGAGACTGCAATGTTGAGAATGCTGTACTGTGCTGGGACTATCCATATTGCTAGCAAGTGGCAGCTGAAAGAGCAGTGATTGGTTGGTTGCAAGCAGATGGCCTAATTTCTCTTCTAATCTTGTCTAATTTTCAAAGATACACAAATGTGAGTCTGCTGAACTCCCACATGGATAATCATTTGACACTTCTTTGTAATCCAGGCTTGGTTTTTCTCCATGGAGTTAAATTATGTCACTAAGGTGTGTTGTGGTTACTGGGGAACTCCAGGAGGCATAATTCCTCACAGAACTCCTAGTACACCCGGTGAGTGTGCTTGCTGGTACAAGTCCTCCGGGGGCACAGCCTACTAAACTCTGCACACCCAGTTGGCTCTCTGGATGGGGCCATGGCCCTACCTTCTCCTCCATGTCTCCGTGCTACCTTTGAAGTATCTTGTAACCTAAGGGCCACTAGGATGGAGCTGTCTGTGGATCTCAGAGATGGCAATTGTACTCAGCTACTATGTAGGGTTGTAGGGAAGAGTACCTATTGCACCATCTCTCGAATGCCTACAGAACATCTTGGCACAATCTGACCCAAAGGTAACAATGGCTGCCCTTTATGTTATATTCATTTTTTATATATATAGTTATTATCTCAGGTTGGGCACACGCTGAGGCACTCAAAACAACTAGTCATTTTTGACAGTCTTGTCTGTCTCTCTGTATTGGGTACCACTGCTATTTCATCTTGTACACACTTGCTCCAGTCACTTTACACTGAGAAAAAGGACCGGAGACACACACAAGGGCCCTAAGAGCCCAAGTTCCAGCTGGAGAAGGTTTTCCCTGGTGCAAGCACTGTGGAACAAGGACCCCCTGGAAGGGGTATGGCTAGGTGTACAAGTGTGTGTCAGTGACAGAGCCACAGCATACAGAGATTTTGGGCTGCCATAACTTAGGCGGATTTGGGCTGTCTGAGTTATGCTGGAGCCCACTCCAGACCCCTGAGCACTCCAAGATCACATTCCATCACATCTGCGATAGCCCCCCTCACCCTGGGCATGAAGCATAGTACAGAATCTCAGCCATGGTGCTCATGTCTATATCCACACATGCACCAATAGCTATGAAGAGAGAGAGAGATCAGTGTAGGTGTGTGGCTGTTGCTTAGCTTTTATACATTTGATAACTAACTTGGTGACTTAGTGGTCATATTACAGTATTTTCTATGTGAGATGAGAGTTGGATTCTTGCTAGTTTTCTTCCTGGAGCTTCACTGAATGTAACAACAAAAAATTACTAAACTGCCATGGGCTATGATCATGTCAGTTTTCATAAGCAAAGCAAGGCTGGCTCTGTTCAGTGCTTGGTTGGAAGAACTTCAAGGGGAAAACAAGCCTGCAGAGCATGTTAATATTTTGTACACAACTGCCAGTACTATTTTATCTTGCACATCTTTCTGCACTTGTCCGCCTTTTTTATTTTCAATATTTTACTTTTTATAAAACTAAACACTTGATTCTGTACAAAACATGTGACTATAAAATTTAAGGTTGAAATTATCGTCATACACAAGTCAGGAAAATCAAGACAAGGTAAACTTTGCATTCTTCTTTTTTTGCAGCTATGTTACACAATAATCTTATTCCTTACATGATTAAATAATATGTGCATTAGTAAAAAAATGCTTCACATGTATGTCTGTGGTTAAACTTAAATCACTAATACAAAAGTCAGCTTCATAACTTTTGCAGTATTACAATTTTTTAATCTTTCGATTGCAGAGCTCTTTTTGAAGGTAAGTATTATTAGCCCAACCTTAGAGATGGGAAAATAGGTGCTAAGAGAAATTCATGACTCAACCAAGGTCATACAGCAAGTCAGTCAGTGGCAGAATCAAGAATAGCACCCACATGTGAGATCCCCACTCACACAGGTCTAGTTCCTTTACACTGAGGCTACGTCTACACAGCTGTGTCGCTAAAAGGCGGGCAGTGTAGCCGCTGTTTGTCGGCTCTCCTGCCAACAAAAAACTTCCACCCCCAATGAGCAGGGTTATCTTTGTCGGCAGGAGAGCGCTTCTGCCAACAAAGTGCATTTAACACCAGCGCTTGTCGTCGGCAAAACTTGTCTTTTGGGGGTGGGGGGGTGTTTTTTTAACACCTCTGAAAGACAAAAGTTTTGTCGTTATGTTGCCAATGTAGACATAGCCTAAGTAAAAGGTCTTGAGTGGCATAATAGAGTCCTAAGAGTCTTAGATTCACCTGGGGAAGAATCCCTCTGATGTAGGCCCTAGTGACAGCTGTAAGGCAGTCTCCCAAGGCCTTTTTTGCATGCCCTGACATAGGGTGTGTCTCAAAGGCAGTGCTGGGGAATGGGGCCGCAATACGCAGTGATGCAGAAATTCCAGGCAGTGCTGGAGCCTATAGGGAAGCCTGGAGAAACTTTCCTAATTTAGACAGCCCTCAAGGATTGTATAAATTATGCTGGGGGGTGTAGAGCAGCATACAATTGGGAGGCTACAAGTGTAGTTTAAGCTACTTTAGCACCCTCTCTGACTAGGCTACAAGTTTTGTTCTGCTCTTTAACATGACACAGCACAGAATCTCACCCCAGGTCTCTTGGGTTCCATTTTTCTGCTTAGAGCAGTGGACAGTGTCTGCTCATATCCTCTCTACAGTAAAAATATTGACATTCATTGGAAAGCACATGTAGCTACACAAAATGATGTATCTGTGGAGCTAGAGTTACAAAAAGATTCAGTTCCTTGCCATTAAATGACCTTTCTTTATTTGTCAAATAGAGTGGCACATTAGCCAGCTTTATGTGAGCAGGTAATGAAAGACCATTAGTAATGAATTTAAACAAGGTGGCAGAGTTTCAGTTGTTGTGGGAACCTTAACTTGAGTTGCCTCACTTCTGCAAGCTTAGAGTCGAAACTTTATATTGCATTAACATAATTTTTATATTTAATAGTGAGTGTGCTGTGATAGTGTGACACCTTTTGCTGCCATGCTAAGTGTAGCCAGTACGCGGTCACATTTTATTTATTAATTCATCTTGAAGTGTAAATTGGTTCCTACTATTTTAACATATCTCCTACTAGTATTTATTGGAGTTACATGATGCTCTCCAAGAGAGAAATCTAATATAATGGCAATCAGTAATGTAAATTATATTGACTAGTAAAGAAACTTTGTGTAAAACAAAAACAATATTAGAAAATCCACCAGTAAGAACAATAAATAAAATAGCAAAAGTACTGCCCGTCTGGAATAATATGAAACCACCTCAGAGCATTAAATGGAAGATGATAAACTTGTAACTTAAACTATAGCTCACCAATATCTATTTAAATGTTAACCCCACGGGGTTACAGTGTAGTATTAGCTGATGAAACATTAAAATGGTCACTTTTTTTTACCATAAAATTTGAAACTCAGTTTCACAACTTTTTTTTCATACATATTTAGAACATGTAGTTTCAAAATCTGTATAGGAAATTAATTCATGATTGGGCTTTGGTTGGCTGTTTCCCCAGAATGTGAACCTACTTTTTTTGTGCTCTCTTGTGTTAGCAAATACCCAGGATAGCCTAATAAGTTACTGTGAAATAGAATCTACAAACAATATATATTTCATTGTTTTTTTTCCAGCACTGTAATACGATATCCAATTAAACTTCCTTAGTCACATTGACTAAAGAAGCACAAGTAAACAATTGGTTTGACAACAGGCTCTCTCGGGTTACACAGCATCTCCTGTTATATTGTGAAGCACAATATATTAGGTTAAGTGGAAAGGATTTGTGAAATGTGATCTATTTAGCATCAGACATTTCTCTGCCTGTCACAAACTGCCAATTTAATTGACAAAGGAGTTCCTTTGCACCTCAATTTGAGATAGAATCTTTGTCTCAACTTTCGGAGTTTAAGATATTGATCTGTTTGAATATATATAAAACCACTGCCTTAAATATATCCCCAAGGAACCAGCCATAGGAAACTGTCTCAATAGGAAGAATCTTGTTAATACATTGTTAATACACATGCCAAAATTATCTCTGATGTAATTTAGTTGACTTCAGTGGAGTTCTATCAGAAATATACCAAGACCCAATGTCTTTTAATCTCCAGATTACCATGATTATTGATCAAGGCTTCATTTATCAAGTTTTTGCACTAATTCTTCTTGGTTAAACATATATTTCTGTATATTAATACAATAAAGAAATTAAAAGAATGTGATATTCATAAAGGCACACACAATGTTTACACTTGTAATGTTTCTACTGATTCGAAAGTTTTTTACCAGTTAGAGAAATATCTCCTTTACTCTAATGGGGAATAACAGTAGAACAAGAAATAATACTTATAACTTACATGTTCAAAGGACTTTACAGACATTAACTAGCTAATCCTTACAATACTCCTGTGGAGTAAGTAGTATTATCCTCACATCACAAATAGTGTAACAGTGAGAGAGGCGAAGGTCCAGATCTTCAGAATACCTAGGCTCCTAACTTCCATTGATTTCCAATCTTGTGATCTTTCCTCTAGAGCACATGCATCTTGCTCTAAATTTTTAAGTGACTGAAGTGTGGGTGTGTGTATTCACATGTCTCTATGTGTAAATGTAGCCTTGACCATGCAGTGTAAGACTAGAAATCGACCAGTGTGTTTTGGTGACTGAATATTTGGGTGATTTAGACTGTCACCAGCAGGCTGAGAACCACTATGGCAGGGGTTCTCAAACCGGGGATCGGGACCCCTCAGGGGGTCGTGAGGTTATTATGTGGAGGGTCGCAAGCTGTCAGCCTCCACCCAAAACCCCGCTTTGTCTCCAGCATTTATAATGGTGTTAAATATATAAAAAAGTGTTTTTAATTTATAAGGGGGGGGGGTCACACTCCGAGACTTGCTGTGTGAAAGAGGTCACCAGTACAAAAGTTTGAGAATCACTGCACTATGGGCTAAATTCACATTCTTGGTAAGTGAGCGCTGTAACTGCAATGGATTCAGTGCTGGAGTTCTCAGTTTACAACAATATGGTGGTAACCTAAATTCAGGAGAGTTGCACCCACTTAACTGAGTGTGTGTTTGGCTCTAAGGCTTAGAATACGTGGGTCTATGTTATTCCTTATAATATGAAGATATAAATGGTTGTGCAGCTCTTGATTTGACAATACCGCAGAACTGATGACATCTCTGTTGCAAAGCAGAAACGTGGCCTCTGCATATGCCTCAGTGAAGGATTTATGAAGCTTTCATACCTTCTCTACATTAGCTCCATAGGGAAGAAATATGGAGGGGCAGTTTTACTTCTCTTCATCACAAATATTGATTCTGCTGTTTCAAAATTATGACTGAAAATTTGTTGAGATGAAGACCATGTCAGGTGAAAGATATTCCATTCCTCAGGTGGAGCAACTCATGTGCAACAGCCACCACACATGGAGAAAGCAGGCCAGTAGAGGGGCAGATGGATATACCTATGTATGTTAGACTACCTACTGTAAGAGTAACAAAGCATACAGCAACCTAGTAGAGTAGCTTGGATGTGGACACTTTCTAAGGGACACATTTTTTTTAAGATGTCCTGGCAATTTATGAAAAATGTATTCTAGCCACTACACATCTCATGCAAAACCACAGATATTTGCACTCATGTTCCTCGTTAGATCCACTTCCCTGCTTATGCTCAGATCCACACACAATGCGGAGATCTTCCCACTAGTCTCCTTCACAGGAAAATTTCATCCCATACTTAGAATAAGCTATAATCAGCTGAAAACGTTGTTATCCTCAATATGTCTGATCAACTAATGTGACAGTGTATAGAGCCTGCCATCTGGTTGGCAAGGAGGGGGTTAAAACTCTCTCTAGGCTAAGTATCTTCAACAGCTGTCTGCGCTCATTGCAGGGATGGATAGGGAACCCAATCATGAAGGAACAGGACTAGGCTCAGCTGGAGCTAATTGCTCCATTAGAGACGATTCTGGTCCAAGTATTATAAAAAGGGAGAGTCTCGGTGGCTCATTCTCTTAGTGGTTAGATAAAGATTCAGTGTTTTGAACTCTGGCTATGAGAAATCCTTTTGCTTGCATTCATTTTACAGAGCATCTAAACCTTAGTGTTTGAAATTGGGGTTTGGTTTGGGTTTATGTAATTGATAAGAACTTCCTCTATTTTTCATGTTCTGTTCATAATTGTTCCATTTGTAAAAAAACAAACTAACTAAAAAAAATCATATAGCCTGACAGTAGAATCTAGCTGACCAATTTGCATTGCAACATACTTCACATTGACAATGTCCAGGCTGTAGGGTTCTAAGTATGCTAACTAAAATTAAAATGTTTATCTTATAACTGTAACTTATATCAAGTTTCCCTTTAGCTTGGAAGAGAGAGTTTCTTCTTTTGGCTTGAAGCAGGGGTGGGGGAGTCAGGGTGATGGGGGAGTCTATTACCAGGACTGTCACAAATATCCTGTGGGACTTCATGCTAGTGACTGAATCTCTGTTCCTCAGTTTCCCCTTATGTAAAATGGGAGTAATATTATTTTCTTCATGGTAGTTTTGTGAAGGTTATTTCAATAACATTTGTAAAGTATTTTGAGGTGCTTGGGTGAAAGATACTATAAATGTGCAATTATTATAATTTTGTATCATATTAATAAAACATTTAAATACCTCAGATGAAAACCACATGGGCATTATGGATAAGTGCCATGTAATCATTAGCTGGGAACCAAAAATCTTCAGGGAAATGTCAAATTCACATGATAGCCATGGCTGCTAGAAGAAGAACAGGAGTACTTGTGGCACCTTAGAGACTAACAAATTTGTTAGTCTCTAAGGTGCCACAAGTACTCCTGTTCTTTTTGCGGATACAGACTAACACGGCTGCTACTCTGAAACATGGCTGCTAGAATTAGGGCTTGGATCCTTAATTTAGCTAAAATATATGTAAAATTCAGCTACACAGCTCCATATTGGCTACCCATCTGTGCAGCAGTATATACAAAAGTAACCCCAGCTAACATCTGTAGTAATGGACATAAAGCGGTTTGGAAATAATTAAATTTAAAAATGGAGAGAGGAAAGGATAGGAAGGAAGGGGACTTTGAGAACTATTGTTTTCAGTATCTGTATGTGCAGTAAAGCTCAGCTGTACCAGTTTTTCCTTGATGCTGTGGATAGGCAAACCTCCTACATTTGCTCTTATTGTCCTTAATAGGAATACATCAGAACCTTTCTGAAAAAAGACCGGAAGAAGAATACAAACTAGCTCATGATCAACTCTCCTACCCATAAAATATACATTACTATACAGTCCCAAGTGTTGTCTTGTTTGTGGACAAGAACATAAGGGAAAGGGAGCAATAACAGCAATAAAATAAAGGACGTGACCACTACAGCTAGGAGTGTAAGTCTGCTAGAGGATAGGCCACACCTACCCAGTGGATTGCTAGGAACTTTTATATAACAAAGTAAAAAGACCAAACACAGTTGTATAAGAAGCATAGGCCCAAATTTTTAAAGGTAATTAGGGATTGCTAGGCTCAGCATTGCAATGATGAAGTCTCATTTTCAAAAGTTCTTTAGGTGCTAAGAAGCCAAAGTCCCACTGTTATTTTAGGGGTATTGCATTTTTAAGTGGAATAAATGAGTAACGGAACTCAACCGACCTAAATAGAATAAAACAAACAAAGCCCCCTGGTGTGGTAGTGAGCTGTGTGTGCTGAGGTGCAGCCCACTGACAACAGTGGGACTTCATGCAGATGAATCTGCTCCTTCTCAATGCTGTATCAAGGCTTGAGATTACTAGTGGATCAACAGGTACACTCATTGCTTTGGCCACTCAAAAGCAGGTGGGTGATGAATGTAGTGGTGCCAATGACAAAATTTTTAAGTAAGGATATTTACATTGACTATTAAAAATACTAGTTTTCAGTTCTGTCTTCTAGATGAATTAGAACTCTCATCTATTCTCACTTCCAGCAATGGCAGGCTGTCCACACCAACATCTTCTTTGTCTTTGTTTTTGCTGCTGTGTACAACTAGGTGCTGGCAGTGATATTACTGGAGCGGTAGAAAGAGAAAGGAAGTGAGGGGGAGAATGGAACTATAACTGGATTAAGGCTAAATATAGCTGTGAAGACTTCAAATTGCTGTCATCTGGGAGGGCATGGAGATGACACAGTGGAGGAAGGGAATCAATGAACCAAAGAACAATTTCTTAATTGTGACCCTTATTCAGCGTATGGGAATACAGGGGCCATCATGGTCAATCCATTTGACCACAACATAATCCACCTCTTGATGGATACCATGTTTTATTGATATAGGTATACAGGTATGTTGAAGAAATAGTATTCCCATGTTGGAACTTGTCTTTGGTTGTGTAACTTTGGGGACTTTGAGTGGTAAGATATGGGCTAGAGGATCAATTTTTATTCATCTCCCATCCTGTGTCACCCTTTCCCCACTGTATACACAAGCATGTTTGTTTTATTACAAATTGAAATAAAGAAATGGAGTATGATGAATGTTATTTCAAGGCCAGATTCTGTGACATTCATGTTGACTAACTTAATAATACTTACTCACACAAGTAGTCCTATGGAAGTTTATGGGTTACAGAACTGGGCCTGAAGATTCTAATTCAGGAAAGTACTGAACCCTATACCTAAGTCTCATTAAAGTCACTTAACTTTAATCACATGATTCAGTAAAGTGACTTTATTGAGACTTAGGCATATGATTCAGTGCTTTCCTGAATTGGGGCCAAAATTAATACCTGTTAAGGGAATAAGAGATAATTCCCAGATGTTTAAAGAGTAAAATGCAATAGCTAACTTACCGGATAAAATATAGATGTGTAAATTAAGACATTTTCTCTGTAAAGCTAGAATACTAAAAATATGTTTTGTATAACCACAAAGCCTTCTTAAAATAAATATTCATTAAAGGGACAGGTTTGTGGAGTTCTGGTAAAAAATAACACCATGGGATTTCCTTTTTATTATGTTTCACTGACTTCCAGACCAGCATTGTTCATCTTGCCAGTAAATCACCTGTAATAAAGATTCTGCAGGTCACTTTCAACCCTCATGTACATTTGAGTGTTATCTTCAGTGGAATAGCACTGGGGCAACTAAAGGCAATATTTTGTCCTAAAACTGGAATTTAGTAACAATCCTACCAATAATATGTAAATCAAATGAGTATCCACTTCAGTTTCCCATAGCTGTGTTGACTCTGCTTTTTATGCAACAGACCTGATCCCTCTGTATTCAGTCACTTTTAAACAGTAAGTTTTTGCACTTTGAACTAAAGAGTTATCCTTTGAAAGTCCATACTACAGCAAAGTTTAAAAGCACACAGATGACTTTCAACGATATTGTTTGGAGAGTAGTTGATCATTGATTTTGCTCTTAAAAACTTAGCACACATCTATCGTTATAAAATTTATCCTGTTATTGTCAGTTCTATTTATCATGTGGATAAGTTTTCAAGACTAAAGGTTTATTTTTCCTTCAAGATGCATGTTTGTCAATATCAATTAGACACAGTGGGTGAGGTAATATCTTTCATTGGGCCAACTTCTGTTTGTGAGAGAGACATGCTTTTGAACTTACACAGAAGAGCTCTATTTAAGCTCAAAAGCATGGCTCTCTCACAACAGAAGTTGGTCCAATAAAATATATTACCTCACCCACCTTGTCTCTCTATTATTCTGGGACCAACATAGATATAAGAACAATGCATACATCAATATTGATTAACATTAGTAAAAATTAATAATGGACATTAAGGGGCAATGGACTCAAGACTAATTCAGCATGCACAAGCTGAATTTGAACTTGGAAATTCTCCTCCTTCTCCTAACTATTATTCATTAATCTGTCAATTTTGCTCAGCAGAAGTCATGACATGGTGCTGTGCGAAATACACATTTTTCATTTTTTTTGTGTGGCACCAGCATTGAGGTAAATTTAGCTGTTATTTTACATGTACAATTTTTCACACATGTTTGCTGGGAACTATGTAATCTTAACCAGGGATGATTCATGATGCTGAGAGTAAGAAATATTAAAGTTAAAAAACTAAAATGTCAGAAGAGGCTGCCCGTTCATCTAGGCCTGTTCCAGCTCCACCCAATCATTTTCTGATGAGTATTGACTAGGTTATCCATCCTGAACTTTGATTAAACATATATAGTAACCAAACAAAATCATGTGACTGGTGCTATTTGTAAGAACACCCTTCAAATGGACATTGACCATATTTAAATGTTTAAAGATTTACCAGAATATTTGCAAAAATTCCTCACTATAAATAGAGGGAAAGCCATAAATACCATAAATAAACCTAAATGTGGTAAATGGAAAGGTGTAAAAGACACTCAATGTAGGTATGTTTATATCCCAATGCTACATACTAATAGTACTCTTTTAGCTCAAGCAGTAAAGGCCAGTTTTACTGGCCCACAGGGTCATGACTTCTATTCTACTTTATCAGTGATGATGGTGACTTTACATTTAATGTATGGTCACAGAGCATTACAAAGGAGGGAGGGATAGTTCAGTGGTTTGAGCATTGACTTGCTAAATCCAGCATTGTGAGTTCAATCCTTGAGAGGGCTGTTTAGGGATCTAGGGCAAAATCAGTACTTGGTCCTGCTAGTGAAGGCAGGGGGCTGGACTCAATGACCTTTCAAGGTCCCTTCCAGTTCTAGGAGATAGGATATCTCCATTGATTTTAAAGTGTTGGGGGATATTCTAAATCCTATGCATCTCTGATGACATGAGACTGGTAGTAAACAATGATACATTCTCATGGACTGTACATTTATTGTAGAAAAAAATTCAGCCAAGGAAGTTCTAATGAAAATTGATTGAAGAAATTGGAGGAGAGATATATAGTATAGTATATCTGTTCTGTGTGAAGCTGGCAGTGTCATTATCTTCTTTGTTCCATCTAACCCATATTCTATATAATAAAGATAAACTTGGATCTCTGGATACAAAGGAAAACTAAATATTATACTTATAGGGCCACAGTTTCTGCTGGTGTAAATTGATGCAACTCCATTGACATTAATGGAGCTGTGCCATTTGACACCAATAGAGAATTTGGTCCGTTGTAGCAAATAGAAACTAATACTATCATTAAGGTTGCAAGATAGTTTTAACCATCCCATTTTCATTAGCTTATAACTTTATGAATGTCTTCATTGGGACAGAAATGTCATGGTTGATCACAGCAGTTCATTTAGAAATGGAATGTCAAAACTGTTCATTCAATCAAACAACCTGATACTACATTTTTTGATTATATAGCTACCATTGAATTCAGTGGGAGTTCTGAGAGCCAGAGAAGGAGTCCTAAAAACAAACAAATAAAAATAAGTGCCAGAATGCGCTTGCAGAACTCAGTCATAACTCTGATAGTAACAGAAGTACCGGAATGTCCTTCTGTCTCCCCAAAAAGGTACGGGTGCAGTGTTTTGGAGTGTTCAGCATGATTCAAGCCCTGTTGGGAGCAAAGTTCTTTTGGTATCAGGTTGAAAGTAAGTATTAGTTAAGGAAGGTTTCAGAGGGCTTGTTTACACTGGCACTTTACAGTGCTGCAACTTTCTCGGTCAGGGATGTGAAACCCCACCCCGCCCAAGTGCAGCAAGTTTCAGCGCTGTAAAGCACCAGTGTACACAGTGTCCCAGTGCTAGAAGCCACGCTCCCAGTGCTGGTAGCTACACCCCTCGTGGGTGTTTTTAGAGCACTGGGAGAGCTCTCTCCCAGCGCTCTGCCGCGACTACACAAGACATGTTAAAGCACTGCCGCGGCAGTGCTTCAACGTTGCCAGTGTAGACTAGCCCAGAACTATTACACACCTAGTAACAGTTGGCTAATTTAAATATTGTGGGGGCCTGTGAAATCCATTTGTCTGTAGGTTTATTAACATACATCATAATAAAGGAAGTTGTCTGATGGGATACTAATCTTGTGGGAGGGATGGGGTATAATGAAAAAATAGAATTAAAGTGCAGAGTGAATAAAATAATCTACTATACTAATTGGTGTTCATAAATATGTTATGTTGTCTAGCTGGAGAACTTAAAAATTCATTTTTGTGTAGATTTTAAGTTGCAATAAAGAGGAGGATCTATGGTCTGGAATTTCTTGGTATTGGTCCCTAGAGCTGTTACTCCCATGTGACGGGGTGTACCTATCCCGCACTAGCCTTGAAAGGATTAACTGTGCTTTGCAGGCTGAGGAAGCCACAACCCTCCGACTCTGCTGCGCATGCTCAGCCTAGAGCCAGAATGTAAAAGGAAGCAGCCCAACTCACTTTGGGCAAGCTGCTGAAGGAGGAAGATGCAGACTGCAGGGTCTCTCCAGCTAGCTGTTACAGGTGCCGATTACAGGCTGCCTAATGAACCTGGAGAGGAGACCGTGCTGGCAGGAGCTACACCACATGAGGACCCAGGGGAACCATGGAGCATTGCCGAGGGAGAAGGGGTAGGAAGCAGCCCAGGTGACTTAGAGTTTTCTCTGGGTTCAGTGAAATGGGGAAGCAGTCAGCCTGTTTCAGGAGGATCCCTGCTGACTTGGTGCTGAGCACCTCCATCACCACCAGGGCTCTTGGCTGGAACTTGGAGGAACAGGGAGGGCCCGAGTCACCCTACCCTAGGCACCACGCACCCCTAAATGGTGCCCCACTTTTCCAATGGGCCAATTGGCCACGCAATTCCACAGTGGTGGGTTATTTTGTTGACTTGGGCCATTAGGCCATGCTGCCTTGCTGGAAGGGCTGCTTATTGACTCTGGCCATTGGGCCCTGCTGCCTTGAGTAGAAGGGCTGCCCTTATTGACTCTGGGCATTAGGCCATGCTGCCTTGAGTGGAAGGGCTGCTTTATTGACTATGGTCACTAGGCCATACTACCACGTTTTATAGTCAGGGTCACAAACATAGGCCCTAACCGGGTCACATATGATGAGAAGGAAAAGAAAAAGGTGTAGCAGCAGTTTTTCCCCCTTCTTCTCACCAGAGATGACCCGGTACCCAGGTTGGAGTGTACCTACTCCAGGACACCCCAAAATTGGACTTTAGGCATCCCGCAATGTCCTGCCTACCCCAATAACTCAATCTATTAATTGAGCTATTTTGGTAGGTGAAAGGGGGTGGCCCATGCTAGAGGATTTGCCAGTGTTTTACCAGAGTGTTTCTCTCTGACCTTTTTGAAGACTCCCTAAAAGAGACTACCTCTAGTGACCCTTCGAAGGACACTCGGGTGGTAATTCTTCAAAAACAAAAATAACCTTAATTTAACACAACATGCCCCAATACAATAAATCTAAAGCATGTATTTTGAAAAACAAACATTTTGACAGTACATAAAACACATATCATAAGATAACACAAATGTTATTAGCACATCTATATATTAAATTACTCAATATTATGACATCACACAGCTGGAAATAGCTTCAAGTGGTTACATTCTATATGTGATGGCCAGTCACATACAGGATGCTGACAGCAAGATTTTAAACATTAAAATTTTAACAAATGTACACAAACATGCAGCTTTATTATCACATGGCTACATATAATGCAGTTTAATTATTCTTTATAGGAGGATTATCCTGCTTACTTTCTCTGTCTTCTTTTCCTTCTGAGAAGTCCTTCTGCTCTATCACTGTTATCGGTCTTGCCACTGCTCTGTTATGCTTGCTTCTTCTTAAGTGATTTTAGCTCTTCTTTTCTTATTCTTGATTCTCCTGCTGCGCTCTCACTCACACACACACACACACACACACACACACACACACACACACACACACNACACACACACACACACACACACACACACACACACACACACACACACACACACACACACAGTACCTTCCACTCACTCTGACTCAAGCTTGTTAGCTCTGACTTGTATACAGATTTTAGCCTATCCTGATTGGCTGATAATAGGGATTGAAGAAGGAACCAATCAGCTTCAAGGCCTTAACCTGTCAATCAAAGCCAGACCTGATTGAAGACCTGAACCTTAGATGCTGGACCTGATTGAAGACCTGTGCTATGTTTAACTGACCTCTCCCTTCAGGTTTTGGAGTGACCTTTATTTCACCTCAGCCTTCCTTCTTGCTGTTTGTGGAATCTCTCCCAGACCACCATTTTGGATTTCTCTGACTGTGACTGCTTGCGACCACCATCTTGTTATCATTAGCCTTAACCATGTAAGCCTATAATTATAAACAACTAGCCATATCTAAATATACCCTAACACTATGATTCACTGTCACCACTCTATATTTTTTTTATTATCGTAAACAAGTTTAATTTCGATCTCTCCCTGGTTCAGCTAGTGGTGGCAGTGCAGCACTCTTAGTCATGTAGTCTTACCCAGAACAGAGCAGCTGAAAAGTCTCTTCAGAGTAACATTCTACAGATACAGTTGTAAGTGCACAAGACATTTCAAGGCCTCCTCTGTGATGTTGTAGATATCATCCAATTCAGCTTTGAATCTGTATTTGAGGCACAATGTTATGATGTGTTCCATGGTTTGGATGTTTTCACCAGAGTTGCATGAAGGGGAGTCTTTGATTTTCCTCTTGTAAATCAAGTAGCTGCATTTTCCGTGATTTGTTTGGATGAGGTTCAATATGGTCCAAAATCTGCGTGGCAGGTTGAAACCTGGAGAACTGCTTATTGTGTCAGTAATAATGTATGTATGGAATGGCAGATGAGGTCCAGACACTTTGCCATTCCCTGGTCAGATTCAGAGATATGAGCTGGTCACGTGTGGTCCATACTAGTTTTCGAAATTTCTGGTGTTACTAGAGTATGTTATCCATAGCCTGCTGTATGGGAAGTTCTGGGTAGTCTTCAGCATGTTTAAGTTCATGTGCTGTGGCTATATCTCAATGGATAGCTGGAGATTCAATGTTTGCTAATACAAAAAGCCACAGTAGAGGTGTTGATTTGAAAGTTCCTGTGATGATTGTCATGGTATGATTCAGCTACCTTTCCACAGGTTGGGAATGGCAGCCTCTTGTCCACACCAGTGCACTGTATTCTGCAACTGAGTACATCAGGACCAAGGCTGATATTTGTAACTCTGGGACAGTTGATCCCCCGCTTGTTCCACTAACTTTTCAATAACGTTGATATGAATCAAACATCTAAGCTAATAACTTAGCTGGAGATGAAGGGCTCTTAGGCTGGTTGGCCTTGAAAGTGTCATTCTTCCTGAGAAGTAAGAAGGTATGCTTCTTCTAGTTCTTGATTGGACATCAAAAGAGCTCAATCTTCAGAACAATCATTTAGAAATAAACCATATTAATAGGCAGCAGGTTTAAAACAACAAAAGGAAATACCATATTGCTTCATCGTTCACAGTCATCCTATAGAACTCTTTGCCAGAAGATGTTGTGAAGGCCAAGACTATAACAGCGCTCAAAAAAGAGCTGGATAAGTTCATGGAGGATAGGTCTATCAAATGGCTGTTAGCCAGGATAGGCAGGGATGCAAAACCATACTCTGAAGTGTCCCTACCCTCTGTTTCCCAGCTTCCGGCAATAGGGTAATGAATTACTTGTTAATTACCTGTTCTTTTCATTCCCTCTGAAGTACCTGGCCTTGGCCACTGTCAGAAGACAGGATACTGGGCTAGATGGACCAATGGTCTGACCTAGTATGGCCAGTTTTATGTTCTTATATTTTAAAAGATCAAGAACTTTATCATAAGTTCTTAAATTCTCCCAAAGTTTAACATTCAGAGGAGAAAGGAAATAAATGGTAAGGTAGTCAAAGAGATCAATGACAGATGCTTTAAATTATTATGAGACTAGATGAGAAAAGTTTAATAGAAAAGTAAAATTGCACTGCGTTGACCTATGGATTATTCAATTTAATTGTGAAGGATAGTAGAGGGAGAAGGTTTTTAAAGAAGGGTAAGTGGAGGTTGAATAGGAGGAGAATGTAGGTTTGGCCAATATGACCGTGGCTAAAAGTATAAGATATTTTTCAGGTAGTCTGTTGGAGAGGAAAGGTGGCAATGTCTGAGCACCACATTTTGGCTAAACAGGAAACATTACTTTTGTCATGAAGTAAGAAATTATACTGTTAGGGATTTTTTCATTGACAGATTGGTTGACATCTGGATATATACAACAAAATCAGTCTTAATCAACAATGCAAGTGAATGACAAAAATGATTGCTTAACAGAGATGATCTTTTAATAGAAGTGGAGAAGAAAAATACTCATTCACTCTGAATATCCCTAAATGTAATTTATATAGACAGGTGCTTGTTATATAAGGATGCTCTCCAGTAAGTTTCACTGTAATTTTTTTAAATAATTCAGGATTATATTTAGAGATGGGATTAATGATGCCTAGATATTGTGGTGATGGGCACATTACAAATACTGGCAATAAAGGGATAGCTGTAGATATGGATGAACCATCATTCAAAATACCAAGGATTCTTGGTGACTGTGTTCTGTACTATATGACCACCAACCATCCATGTTGTGTCACATGCTTTGTTCTAAGGCCTTTCCAGATAAGGATTTCCAAAGATGGTTATTCTAAGAATAATATTACAATATAACAATAATATCTCATTTACAAGAATCAGAGACACTGAGATGAGAAAATCTTTGTACAATATTTATAAGTGTATCTTACTTATGACAATGTCTATTCCAAGCAAACATTTATAGCAATAAGATAGAAAAAATGACGTAATGTTTCAGCCTTGATCTAGAAAATCTGCTTTTTTGCTATCTGGTAGAAATAGTTATTTTAAATACCTTGGCAAATGTCTAAGCAAATCTCTCTCCCTCTGTATATATAGATTATGACAAAGTTCCTCCTCTATTTTGGTGGGTCCTGGGCTTATTGGCAGATTTTCTTGCCTCAGAGATTCACCATGTGGGTTGGGTAACAGCCCAGAGACGTTCCCCTCTAGAAGAACCCACAGTCCAGGTCAATTGGGAGGTTTGGGGGGAACCCGGGCACACCCTCTACTCCAGGTTCCAGCCCAGGGCCCTGTGGACTGCAGCTGTCTATAATGCATCCTGTAACAGCTGCATGACAACTACAACTCCCTGGGCTACTACCCCATGGCCTCCCCCAAACACCTTCCTTATTCTCACCACAGGACCTTCCTCCTGGTGTCTGATAACGCTTGTGCTCCTCAGTCCTCCAGCAGCACACCCTCTCAGCTCCTTGAGCCTCTTGCTCCCAGCTTCTCACACTCACACCACAAACTGAAGTGAGCTCCTTTAAAACCCAGGTGCCCTGATTAGCCTGCCTTAATTGATTCTAGCAGCTTCTTCTTAATTGGCTCCAGGTGTCCTAATTAGCCTGTCTGCCTTAACTGGTTCTAGCAGGTTCCTGATTACTCTAGTGCAGCCTCTTCTCTGGTCACTCAGGGAACAGAAAACTACTCATCCAGTGATCAGTATTTTTGCCCTCTACCAGACTCCTGTACCCCACTGGTCTGGGTCTGTCACAAGATACAGATATAGATATATAGATATTCAAAATTTCATAATATAGCACAAATGACAAGTTATGAGAACATTTATAATTAAACTGTTTTCATACCCTACTAAAGGAATTTTTATTTCAGTGAAGCAGAATACCAGCTGCACAGTGCTATGCATGATTTATTTATAGACTGCTAATGAAGACATATCTAATCATCATAATTAATTGGTATTTTTGTGCTTTGGGGCCTAATCACAGAAACTTTCATATGGTGGCTCAAATTGAACCTAGCTGTGGGGCAAAAATTACACAAGAAAACTTTATGCCTGTTTCTCCAAGTTTACCGTTTAATTTAATTTAACTGCAATGTACTTTCTGCATCATAACTCAGAAATCACCAACTAAACTAGGAGTTCTTTGGGTAGGATTCTGGAAAGGAGATTTGTGAGGGATGCCATTATGTTACTGCAATCAGAGTCACCTATTTAATGTAGGAATTTACTTAAAAAAAAACTATTTTTAGTGTGGCATAGTATCAGTAGTTAAAATAATAAAATAATTTTAATGAATTTTCATAATCATCCAAATAAATTTGTTAGTCTCTAAAGTGCCACAAGTACTCCTCATTCTTTTTGCTGATACAGACTAAAACGGCTACCACTCTGAATCTTGTTTTTTTTTTTTTATTCCATTTGATTAAGTACAATTCTAAAGGTCATGCAGCAGTACAAACTGATTTACCTGTGGTTATGTGATCTTGTTTTAGTTTGACATTCTTTCTCTTCGGCCATGGATGCAGAGAGGAAAGGGAATCCCATGTGGAGAACTCTTCCCTCATCTGCAGTAGTTGCATTGCCAACAAAGCCTTCATTCTTCCTTGGAACTGAAATTGGTAGCTCCACACAGACACAGACTGCCCCATATGTGGCAGTGCAGAGACTGGTCCCAGTGTTGTGGAATCTAGAGTACCTGCAATTAATGTGGGTGTCTTGATGCAATTGATAAATATGTGGCCAGGAATGGGTGGAAGCTTGTTCATTTATTTCTGTAAGTGAACTAGGATGTGGAATCAGCAGCTACATTTTGAGCATTAAGATACAGAGATTGATTTAATTTGATTTAAAGAAATAATTATTCTATGAAAAATAAAAATCATTTTATTGTAAGTAGGGACAAACCTTAACTGACATTATAGAGCTAAATTCTTGTCTTTTCATAGATTCCAAGGCTCGAAGGGATCATCGTGCTCATCTAGTCTGATGTGCTGTAGTAGTCTGTATAACACAGTAGTGCTGCATCTAGTCTGTATAACAGCGCATAAAACTTCCTTAAAATAATTCTTAGAACATATCTTTTAGAAAAACATCTAATCTTGATTTAAAAATGGATGGAGAATCCACCACAACCCTTGATAAGGTGTTCTAACGATTAATTACTCTCACTGTTAAATATGTATACCTTTTTCCAATCTGAATTTGTCTAGCTTCAACTTTCAGCCATTGGATCATGTTATACCTTTCTTTGCTAGATTGAAGAGCCCACTATTAAATATTTGTTCCCCATGTAGGTACTCACAGACTAACCAAGACATTCTTCAACCTTCTCTTTGGTAAGCTAAATATTTTGAGCGCCTACAACCTTTCAATATAAGGCATGTGTCAAAGCTAATTCCCCACTCTGGCACTTCGAGTGCAGAAGGTGGGGGCTCACAAGGATTCTAAAAATGAATACTGGCACTGTAGGCTTGTATTAAACTCCCAAGGTTACAGCTTTTCTCTGACCTTGGATTGGTAGATGTTGCCACCACCCAACTGCAGAACTCCTTTGAGAGCCCAGGAAGGCTCATTTGGGAATTCCTTCCTGTGGGGTAGCCTCAAGCCCTCTGGGGAAGAACTAAGAAAGAAAAAAAACAAAGGAAATCAGCTGTTGCCACCAGCTAATTAAAAAAACATGTGCATAAACCTCTAAAGACAGAAAAATCCAATTCTGTTCTTAAAAAAGGTAAATTTTATTAAATAAAAGATAAAATAAAAGAAAGAAAGAGAAAATAAATCTGGGAACTAGATTTTAAAAGAGCAACTACAAGGATTAAGCATCAAGAATAGTTTTCTTGAGGTCCAGCTTAAAGGTTACAAGCAAAACAAAAGCTCCTGGGGTTAGCACAGAGGAAGCAACAAGTCTTAATGAAATAAAAGCGATAAACCTAATCGTGTCTTCCTGACCTAGACATTTCCCAATTTATTTACATATCTGGGGTTTTAAATGAGTAGCTTCTAGGTATGATACTGGTGATTTTTTCAAACCTGGCCAGTTCTAGTCTTCCCATTGGCTCCTTTATAGACTCACAGACTTTAAGGTCAGAAGGGACCATTATGATCTTCTAGTCTGACCTCCTGCACAACGTAGGCTACAGAATCTCACCCACCCACTCCTGTAACAAACCCCTGACCTATGTCTGAGCTATTGAAGTTCTCAACTTGTGGTTTAAAGACTTCAAGGTGCAGAGAATCCTCCAGCAAGTGACCCGTGCCCCATGCTGCAGAGGAAGGCGAACCCCTCCCCCCCAGGGCCTCTGCCAATCTGCCCTGGAGGAAAATTCCTTCCCGACCCCAAATATGGCGATCAACTAAACCCTGAGTATGTGGGCAAGACTCACCAGCCAGACATCCAGGAAAGAATTCTCTGTAGTAACTCAGATTCCACCCTATCTAGTGTCCCATCACAGGCCATTGGGCATATTTACTGCTAATAGTCAAGATCAATTAATTGCCAAAATTAGGCTATCCCATCATAGCATCCCTTCCATAAACTTATCAAGCTTAGTCTTGAAGCCAGATGTGCCTTTTGCCTCCATTGCTCCCTTTGGAAGGCTATTCCAGAACTTCACTCCTCTGATGGTTAGAAACCTTCATCTAATTTCAAGTCTGAACTTCCTGATGGCCAGTTTATATCAATTTGTTCTTGTGTCCACATTGGTACTGAGCTTAAATAATTCCTTTCCCTCCCTGGTATTTATCCCTCTGATATGTTTATGGAGAGCAATCATATCTCCCCTCAGCCTTCTTTTGGTTAGGCTAAACAAGCCAAGCTCTTTGAGTCTCCTTTCATAAGACAGGTTTTCCATTCCTTGGATCATCCTAGTAGCCCTTCTCTGTATCTGTTCCAGTTTGAATTCATCCTTCTTAAACATGGGAGACCAGAACTGCACACAATATTCCAGATGAGGTCTCACCAGTGCCTTGTATATAACAGTACTAACACCTCCTTATCTCTACTGGAAATACCTTGCCTGATGCATCCCAAGACCGCATTAGCTTTTTTCACAGCCATATCACATTGGCGGCTCATAGTCATCCTGTGATCAACCAATACTCCGAGGTCCTTCTCCTCCTCTGTTACTTCCAAGTGATGCATCCCCAGTTTATAACTTACTTCCTTTTACTTATGAATAGCAGTGATACTTTTTAACCCTTTACAGGTAGAGCAATTAGAGAACAGCTACTAACAGGGATTGTATAGCTACTGGCTGGCTGGGTGTCCATAAAAGGGAGGCACCCCCAACCCCTTCTTCTATCATAGCATGTTTTTTAATCCTCTAATCATTCTTGTGCCTCCTCTAATTTTATATAATTACACATATAAATACTTATAGTTAGACATGGACATACACATTATATAGCTACAGTTATACATATACATTCTGAAAGCAGAATTTAATTTCTATAGTCTTCTTCAGTTGCATGCACAACTTCATAACCATGAGTACATGTGCAGTGGCCACTTTCCCCCATACCTATTGCATGAGTCATTAGTAGGGTTTGAATCCTGCATCTTCAGCATGGCAGCTCAGACATCTAGAGTTTGTGTTAAAGTAATAACTCTATCAGCAGTAGTAGGCTATTTTCCTCTAGTGGACCAGCTGCTAGATGGGGGAATTAATGCACACCTTGCCAATGTATCATAGATGCATTATATGAGAAAGCAGTAGATTATATTATAGTTTGTATTGATTCCAATGTGGCTCTAAACTCCTAAAACTCCCATCGTAATTATTAAAAGTATTCCTGTTTCAATGGGTGATATTTAACAAATAGTTTTACTATATTGTTCAATGTTTAGCCCTTCTCACATTTGGTCTTTCCCATATTTCAGAATCACCAATCTGTGTTTGCTTTGCTTACAATTCCCAGCTGCATGGATGGCATCTCTGTTATGTTTCATGTACCTGTATTTGTAAGGGTATTGAGCATCACTGGTAGTGAAAGATATTTTCCCAAGGATTTGTGATTGACATGAATTGTCTGGCAACAAACACTTAGAAACAATCTCTTTAGTTGTCAAAGGTGCTTTGTCTTTTTTAAATGCTCATGAATATGTTATCATGAGTGCCATGCTGTGAGAGGAATCTGTCTCCATTGGAAGTTGAACTTAAGAGCTTTTGATCCAAAAGCAGTGATTCTACCAATTGAACTAAAATAGAATCTCCATTAGCTGTTAGCTGTAGTAGCAACAATTCTCATGAACCATTTCTAGGCCTCCCTACTTCCTTACTTCCAATAAAGTGCTTGCCCCCAAATCCACTCATACAAAGATGTTCCAGAGCAATACATACATGGCATGCATACCATTCCAGTTAATGTGCATTTAGCTGCATCATATGCAGCACAAGCAGGGTTGTTCCACTAATTTGAGGAACATGTCCTTGCTGGGACTTGAACTGAAGATCCTTAGTTATAAAATAAAGTTGCTTAATTTCTTGACCTAAAGAAGAAACTCTTCTAGTTGTCAGTATGAGTCCTATCTTAGGCCGGTAAGAAAAGTATTGGGACTGTTAAGTAACAATATTATCCCTTTCTTTTAAAAGGAGAAGGTGGGAAAGTGTATGTTACTGAATTTTATCTAACAAAAAACAATCTCAACCTGGGCCCCATTAAAAATAGCAACAGATAAGCTTTTCAGCTTCCAGATACTAGCAGGAGAAACTTTAATACTACCATTTATAACAGAGAGATAATCATTCTTACCTGAACATACAGTTCAGTTGTATAATTTGTGCACTTTAAAAATACACATTCACAGGTGAAAGGTGGTGGGAAATCTGATGATGCAATTCCCCCTGAAATCAATGGGAGTTTCAGCTGTGTAAATGAGGGCAGAGGTGGGCCTGCAAAGTTTTTTCTCTGCTTTAGTTTGTCCTAAGCATCACAAACTTCTGAATACACAGGTTAACACAAATTGAAAACAATCATGGAAACCAACTGGAAAGGGACTTTGTTTCAGTGTTTTATTAAATAGGAAACTATTAATGGAATATTTAATTATCTAAAGGTTTAAAAACAAACTAGTGAGTCTTTAAATAACATGAATAATGAATAAAATATCTAAAGATGTTCTATATCGATAATGCTTTGGGTGAAGTCACATTTTTAGTGATGCAATCAAGACCAATTATTGTTGTATTTCCTGAAGGGCAACCAAGTGGAGTGTATTCTGAATAATATTTGAGATATTTGTTATCCAGAAAATATATTAATAACTCTTATTTTCCTCCCTTTTGCTGTTTATTGTTAATCGTTTTTCATTTTTTAAAAATAAAGCAGAAGACACAAAAGCCTTTTACAGCCTGATAATGAACTACACTTATGAGATTGACATAACTTCAGTTTTAGATTACCCCATAGAATGCTTTTGATTTTTAACTAGGACAGAGACATGAAAAAATGCACTATTTTATGCAGAGTTTACTTAGCCATGTCATAAAGGCAGAAATATTCCTCAATGTGGTTTGATAGATGATGATCAGAGCTGTAAAACTAGTTTGATTAACTATGTTTATTCTGATTGATTGAGCTAATTGAAAAACAACACCGATATTCCCTGTATGTGGATTTTCCTCTTATTATATTTGTATGATAATAAAAAGGGATGTTTTCAATTCCCCCAAAATAATTATCTTAGCTTTTCTTAGACTGCTAGAACAAATTGACTGTCTGCCTTACATTAGTCAAAAAGGTAAGCAGTTTTGGTAGCTTATAATGTTTAACCATTAAATTACTTGCTGGTGCTCTGAAATCAGACTTACATTTTGACAGTCATTCTCAATGTAATACCAAAGACATCAGCTCTGGTTCTGCGCTGTGATTTGGCCACTTTGCACTGCTCCAAATGCCTAAAATGCTGCTTAATCCATGCATCTGGCACACAGAAGATCTTGTCTGCATAGGGAGATCTTTGAGGGATCTATCTATCATCCATCTATCATCCATCCATCCATCCATCTAGATATACACCTTTGTGGTTCCTAACTCTTCTACCCCTTCGTGGCTACCAGTGTATGTATGGTGGCATGGCCGGGACACCCCTTTGACCTGGTGATCCCTGAGTGCCACAATGACCCTTTAAAAAGCAACAGAGGGTCCTGTGGCACCTTTGAGACTAACAGAAGTACTGGGAGCATAAGCTTTCGTGGGTCAGAACCTCACTTCTTCAGATGCCTTGCTCCCAGTACTTCTGTTAGTCTCAAAGGTGCCACAGGACCCTCTGTTGCTTTTTACAGATTCAGACTAACACGGCTACCCCTCTGATACTTGACACAATGACCCTTTGTGGCTCTCAGGATCTGGCAGATATCAGGGAACCCTGAAGAGGGTATAGCTCTTCATAGAGCATCCCCAGGACCAGGAGAGTGCAAAGGGCCATTTTTACCTTCCTTCCTTAGCTGTGCCAAGCACTCCTGGGAAACAACAGAGGAACTCATTACACCATCTTCTCATTATGGAACAGTACTAGGTTAAGACTAATTCTTGACAAGAAAGACTGGGAAGTTTTGATTGTTCCTTATCTTGTCTTAGAAATGCTAGTTTAGTAAGAACTTTCAAAGGTTCATGGGCTCAGATCAGATCATCAAAACTTTTGGATGATCCAAAATTATGTGGCATAGAAGTTATTCTGAAAATATCTCATGTTCAAATTGCCTCATGAAATCCTCAGTATTTCCTGTTCTTGGCGTGTCCAAAACCAGTAGATAAAAAGGTGAATAAAATGTAAAACACACAATTTATTTTTGAACTGTATAAAAGGACCAAATTCAGTTTGACTTTTTTTTATCTTGTTATTTTGGCTGACATTAATTGGGTTGCCCATCCATTATTACAATTCATTATCTATGAATTTCCTAGAGACTGTATTCCATTGTCACTCCATTATCCTAAACTAACACAGAATGTAGCTGCTTCAGTTCTCATTGGACCAGATTACTTCTTCCTGTAGAAACCAATGGGAGTGAGGAAGAAGGTTTTTTCCCCAGATACTTCAATACTAGGCACCCACAAGAAGTGGTTTGGCCCTCTGAATCCATTAGTGACCCAAGATCTGCTGAAGGACACTACTTCCCTCTTCCAACATTACAGAAGAATGGTTCCAATAGAGTCATGCTGTCTGGACTTTGTCCACTGTCTGCTGCCCCGGAACACCCTCTCATGTGGATGTTTCACAATGTCTAGGGAGCACCTGAGAAACCCTATAGAAAAATTATGTTTTGTTCCTTAAAGAAAGAACCCCAAGTGGATTAGGGAGAAAAAAAATCTGAGATTCAGAAGGAGATACAGTAGTATGAATTATGAATGGTAGAGCTGTGTGACACATGCTGATTTGGTTCATGTGGATCTTAACTGGAGCTAGCAGGAAAATAATCAAAAGTTTCATGAAAAAATATCACCTAAAGGTCAACAATTTTTTTAAAATACATCCAGTTCTAATTTCAGCAAACATTTAAATTCATGTGAACTCTTTAGCTTCTGACTCTTCTAAGTTTTTTTTTTTTAATATGTTCAAACTGAATGTGGCAAAAGTTAAACCCCCAGATGAAACCAGCAGGTTTTCTAAAGCGGTCTGAAGAGGTAGGGTTAATGCTTGCAAGGTTTCATTTAATGCAGAAGACCTGTCACATAACCACTTATGAAAATTATCATTATGAAACCACACACAAAAATTCAAAACTTCATACCAAAGCAGAACCAGCAAAAAATGTTGCTCTGAGTTTTGATGAAAGGTAAAAGGTTTAATTTCCATGTTCAAACCCAAACTACTGAAGTTGCGGATTTCCTTGTAAAGTGTTCCCACAAATCTAAATGTGTGTCACAATCACGTGTATTTGCATCACAGGTGTTCATGTAGCTATTCTTTGGGAGTTACCCAGTCATGTGCCAGAAAAAATTCTACATGACAGAGGTGACCAATCAAATATCACAAAGATCATTAGGACTAGCATACTCTAAGATAAGTGAATTTGTGAGCAATCCCATTTTGAAAATATTTCATTTTCAAAAAGCACATAATTAAAAAAAACCCTAAACCAAACAATGAGAATCTAGATTGATTTCTTTTTGAGAAAACTGATGTTATTAGAACACTTCACTTTCTTGCTTAATAGCCTCAAGAGAAGCTCTGTTTTACACATGTTCTGATTAGGTTTCAATTACCAATAATAATTAACAGAATTGTTAATGAAAAGGGTACCCTAACCCAATTTTTCCTGTGTGCTGTTTGTTTTCAAAGTGAGATGATTGACAGAAGTCGACTGTTTTCTAATCCCTAAAAACATTTTCCTTTACACGCCTGGATCATGAGGAGATTTGCACCAAATGCTGGGATAGTTTGAGCCCTAAAGAGAAAATCACTTCTACTGTTTGATGGAAAGTTCAATTTTACAAGGATAACTAGTGACTCTTCCTCTCTGTTCTCTGTGTGTCTGTGTCTAAAACACGATTGATTCAGACACATTCTTTACCAACCATTTATTGGTGACAGAATCCCATGAATAAAAATCAGAATCTATTTGTTGGTTGGCACATCACAACACATTATAAAGGGCTATTCCATGAAATAGTTTATTGACTTATTTCCTGGTGATTATAGGATAATGATCAAAATGTCCCTCATCATAAGGCATATTATTTTGTATTGGTTTTTTAAATATATATGGTACTTGGTCATCATTACCACCAATAACATTAGAACACATGTTTTATTAGCCATAATTAGGGAAACAGAGATTCTTAATGAATGTACACAATTTTAGAGAATTTTGTCATGAGTGTCACAGATATTGTACAACAAAAGACAACCTTTTTATTTTACCTGTTAATTTGTCTTTGATGACTTGGTCAAACCAGCATACACGGTGTGGTTTTCCCTCCTCCCCCAGTACAGTCAATGAAGCTGGTCACATCATAAGAACTTTCTCTTATCCAGCCTTTATCTTCTCTCAGGTTGAGTCCTTCCAGAGCTGAAAGAATTGGCTATGCTTCACATCATTTCTTTATACTGTCACAATATCCCTGTAACTTATCCATTGAAAAAACCACTTGGTGGGTAAGTGTCTGTACTGGTTTGACCAAATCAGAGAAAACAAATATGCAGATAAGAAAAATATTCCTTTGTGTGACTTGGCTAGCACCACCACAGATTGTGGGGGCCTGTACCATAGCTTCCAAAGGGAAATAATGGTTGGAACAGTTCACAGATATATGATTACAAAAGAGGAGATTGGTGAGCAAGTTTAGTGCGAAGACGATTGGAGCTTGAAAACTGCATCTCATCCACTCTCTCCACATGGGGTAATAACCTAATCACAGTCTACCCAAACATGGTATCACTGCTTGCAGCAAGATTCAGAAAAGATCACCAAGTAGCTGCCATGCACAATTCATCCACCAAAGCCTCGTCCTTTCTGCCCAAGGAGCAATCAGAGCTCTGGTGAAATGGGCCTTCAGTTTGATAGCATACTGGCTTTCTAATTCCCTGTAGTACTCTTAGACATAAATCTGTTTGTACAAATACACAGCAAAAAGCTCATATACTCTTTGTAATCTTCCGAGAAGACATCTATCTTTCCTTCTGCATGTGACCACTGAGATATATTTTGAAAATCTGGTGAATGTCAAAAATGTTTCAGGTTTTTTTTTCCGGTTGAGGGATTGTGGGCAGATAATACAAAGGGAGCACTTTAAGAAGGTAGTTCATACACATTCAAAGAACTACTTCCACCATGTGGAAAACTGGGTAACATTCCTAGTGGGGAGGACCACATACTCACTAACTTCATGGGTAATTGCTATAGAGGAAAACAGGAAGAACCAACAGAAAACAAAGGGACATGGAAGATCTCACACCATTAAAAAATGTCTAAAGAAGAGAGTGCTGCTTCAGTAATTATATCTAAATTTTAATATACATTTCCTCACATACAAACTATTAAAGTGGATATTCCTAACTTGGAGCAGCACTCTATAGCATCAAGCATTTTGAATTTAAAGCAAATAATACAAATCATAGACAAATGTAAATATACTGGCACAGTGAAGTGTTTTTGACCAGAAAGTTAGGGATACTGATTTTCATTCAGTGTTCTATGAAACCTTCTCTCAAAAGCTCAGGAGACTTCCAGAAGCAAGACATGTTTCCTCTTTCCTTCTATGAAAAAGCCCCTGGCTCTGTGAAACTTTCATGCTTCTCAGATTCCTTTGGCAGTTTTTGTCTGACCTCTTTCTGTGGGTTGCCTGCCTCAGCTTGTGCTCCACAACCCACAATCCACCAAGTATTGATGTACTTCTCTCAGTTTACACTTACTTACACTTTAGAGGAAGGGAGGATTCCAGCTAAGGCCTGGTCTACACAGGGGGTGGGGGGAATCGATCTAAGTTAGCAACTTCAGCTACGTGAATAACGTAGCTGAAGTCGACGTATTTAGACCTACTCGGTTGACTGCTGCTACTCCCCCGTCGACTCCCCCTGCGTCTCTCGCAGCGGTGGAGTAGAGGAGTCGACGGGAGAGCACTCGGAGGGTCCATTTATCGCATCTAGTCTAGATGGGATAAATCGACTCCTACTGGATTGATCGCTGCCCGCCGATCCAGCTGGTAGTATACACATACCCTAAGATATCCAAACTTTTAGAATAACTTCATTGGCAGCACAGTGATTCTGATGTAAAGAAAACTTCTTAAGGCTTCCTCTAACCTGAGGAAGCTTGAAAGTTTGTCCCTTCCACAAATAGAAGTTGGTTCAATAAAAGATATAGACTTACCTACCTTGTCTCTCTTTTAAAAACACATACATATTTCAAATCTCCAAAGGCTTCTGAAGGCACATACAAGAGCATACATCTTTTTAGAGGGGTTAATGTTTAATTTTTATTTTGATTGGAGTCTGTTTAAATGTAGATCTTAGAGACTATTAAGAATGTTCAGGGCTTAGGATGGATGCTCTTTTCTTGTAGATTGTATAAATCAAAGTAAATAAATACAGTATTAAAGCACATAATCAAATTGTCTTGGAATCTCAGTGCAATGTAAAAAACTTGAGTGACATCTCATGCTTCATTTATGTTACTAGTTATACTTTTACTTAGAGAATGAACTATTCATAGTGATTTATTAGCAAGAGAAAAGCAAAAAAGAATAACTCTTCCCCCAACAAAGAAAAGAAGAAATGTAGCATGCAACAATGACCATCAGGACATTTTCCCCCACCCCACAAAGACCTTAAATAAGTCATATTTAGGCATCAGATACTAGACTTATAAATAGCATAAGGAGGTGACACAGAAAAGGGAACAAAACAGCTATCAATCTGAGGCCTAACGCAAAAGGAAAAAATAAAAATAGATTCAATTAAACACCACAGTTGCAATAGAATGCTAAGCTCATATGCAAAACACAATTAAGTATAGAAGCAAAATCCAGTTCCATAAATAACTATCCATAATCATATACAATCGGCATGTCATTCTTTTCTATTACAAAAAGAATGAACAAGAACAGAAAGCAATATTAGTCTTATAGAATTGAGTTCCTAATTAAGTCCTCATCCACATCAACTAAGCTTCCCAATCTCTTCTTTTTCTTCTTCTTCTTCTCATTTCTCAAGTATGGGCCATTAAAAATAAAAATGTCTGACATCATTCAAATCTTCTTTTTCCTGTCTATTTGGAACAATATGAAGCTTAGCAGAGAATAGAATAGCTACCGCATATCAACTCCCAATTTAGAAAATAACTTGAATAGCCTGGGCAATATCAGGCAAAAAGAATGTACTCTTCTGTCCTGAAAAAGAATTGTCTATTTTTTTCTGCATTTCAGCAATAACCCAGTCCTTATCTCCCATTGAACTGAAAGCTATGACTTAAATTTGACAGCATGATCACTTACTAACAGCAGGATACTCTGGCACCTTCCTGATGTGCGTACATATAAAAAGAATGTTGACGCTTTCCCTCACTTGTTAAAGAAAGACCAAATTTGTCTTCCCCAAGATTACTAAAGGAGATGGGAAATTTGCACATTGGTATTTTTTTTCTGCTCCTTCAGTAAGACTTAACTTTCTTAAACTGTATTTTTGTGTGTGCTATTTTTCCAGTCTCAGTTAGGGGATTGAGTATCAAGCCTTTTACCTTTAGGCTTCCAGCTTGAATCCAGATCAAGTTTAGAGTTCTGAGAATAACTCATTGTTTTGGTTCACTGGCAAAACAACAACAACAACAAATAGGAAAAAATTGTTTCAGGTCAACCAGAAACAAATTTTCTTTTGACTTTTTCAACTAACCAAAAAGTACAAAAATTTCATTTCTGCTTGAACAAAGCTAGTTTGACTCAAAACTAAATGTTTTGTTTCAGTTTTCAGGTTTTTTGACCATTTAACAATCAAATTGAAGTTAAATTCTGAATAAAAAGTCCTTTTGAATTGAAAAATCAAAGCACCCGGTTTTATTTTTTTTAACCAAAACATTTTGGCAAATTCCACACAAAATCTTGAAAAGTTTTGGTCAAACTGAATCAGCATCATTGTAAACAATAAGTGTCATCCAAAACATTTGTCCAGCTCTAATCAGGTTATTTGATGGCTCTGTCCAAGTCCTAGTGGCCAGATAACATTTCCCCTATCCCAACCTTTCATCACAGATAGGCACCATTACTGGGAATCTCAGTGGAGACTAGTGCATGGAGACTGGCCTCTTCACGTACAGGTTCTAGTATGTTTGCAGAGCAATATGGGGACATTTGTACTTTTCTTTACCGGTTCTATGGATAGAGAAGACTTCAATTTTGAAAATCCCAAATTTATCATTATTGCAGAAGTACATTATCCTCATCCTCCCATGCAAATTTGCCATTCTTGGATGAAATTCTGCTTGAGAACTTATGAGAGTTAAATTTAAGGATACTTACTTCGGATATTTTGACATGTGGTGAACACAATTTGTGTTTTAATGGTATAAGGCTTTAACTTTTTAAAACTCAAAGTCTACTACCATTAAATAATTATTGTCTGACACTCTCCATTGTCTGATTCCCCACATCATTCCTGCAAGTGTGAAAATTTAAATCAATAAAAATAAAAAAATAGATATTAAAATAAATTTTAAATAGATAAAAATCTTATGCTTAAACCGATATCTGTGGAAAATATATTTTTTTAAAAAATTGAATTCTGCCAGGCCCAAACATATTGCATTTACAGCTAAAGGTCAGTATCCTAGAGTGTTAAAGTGCCTTCTATATAAATTTAATCTGGAGAAGAAGAAATAAATGAATCTATAATATTGATTAATACCAATGTCTTGAATATTTAAATTAATTTATTTTGTAGATACAAAGCAGAGATTTACCTGACTACCAACCAGTTTTCATTGGTTCCGTAGTTCCCCCAGTTATTAATTCATGTAATAAATTTAATGATTGTCAGGGTGCCTAGAGATTGCATACACTCTTTTTTCCCTGTTGTTTTAAATCAATGAGTAAATAAATGAAATGAGCATCATTCTGGACCATAATATATTTTAAATGATGGGTTAGAAACCTCTCTTTCCCTTCTCCTATCCCATAAAATATTCCAAAAGAAAATAAATGTTTCTTTTCTTGACAGTAGATTACAATAAACAAAACAGAAATGTTTTTATTTTCACATTTCCTCATGCCAAGGGACATGATGATGCATCACTTAAGAGCTGCATCTGTCATATTGTGCTACGAAAAGTGACATGATGCAGTATGACATGTTGATGAGGAGTGTGACACAGGGTACAGATGTCAGTATATCATGAAGGATTGGACACTAAAACTAGGGAAACCCTAGATTTAAAAGTCATACAGGCAGCATTAAAAGGAGAGCTGGTAAACACTTGTTACATGTCTATTTTCAAAAATTTCTTGATTTCCTAAAGAAAATGTTGTTTAAAGGTAACACACCATTTGCTGATACCCTGCTAACCAAAACAAAACTCTAATTGTTTGATAGCATTTAACCTTTATGTATAAATTATTGGATCAGCTAACACAATACCCACAATATCCAGAGGTAGGGAAGTATTGCGGTTTTCAGAGGTAATTGAATTTTGTTTTGACTCCCTTTGACCTCTCTGCAGTTTCAAGTTGTGAATAACATAGGCAGAAAGAAAAGGGAAATTTATCTCAAAGGAAAATTGCAAAGATTTTTAGCTGACTACTATTACTACTATTACTTGTGTTTTAGTACAGCAGCTGTTACACTGTGCAGTTACTGGACTGTGCTATACTTATGAGGTCAGTGGGAGTTTTTGGGTGCACAAGGAACACAGGATTGGGTCCCTAAGCACAAAAGTTGTGTTCACAAGTCTTCTAAACTAGTGGACTTTGTTCATGTGTTGTTATAAAACCAAGGTGTAAATTGCAATAGGGTTGAGGGCTTATACAATCAAATACAACTATGTATGGTATAGCATTTGTCACATGATTTGTGTATCCCAAAACACTTCTCAGAGTTAGATAATACAACTACAGATTTAACACAGAAAAATATCATAGGGAGAGAGATGTGAAGAGTTAAGATTTGAAAAATGGATGGAAAGTCTGAAAAATACATAAGGCTGTTTTAAAGAGAAGACGTTGCAAAGGAAAAGGCTCTTGTCACAATCAGGGGAGATTGTAAAAAGGGACAGACAGAAGAAACAAGGCTGTGGGATTACTTGAAGCTTCTCTGTGTAGACAAGCCCTATCAGTTTACCTTAAATTGATTTAAAGTCCAATTAAATTAAACTAGTACAAACTCCCATGTGAACAGATGGTGAAACCTACACCAGGTTAACACAGGTTTAAACCCGTATAAGTGTTCTCATATACAAAGCTATAGAAGTTTAACTAAAATTGTTATGAACTGTTCTAACCGTCAAAGCTTATATTTAGACTAGGGCTGTCAATTAATCACAGTTAACTCACATGATTAACTCAAAAAAATTAATTGCGATTAAAAAAATTAATCGTGATTAATCACAGTTTTAATCACACTGTTAAACAATAGAATACCCATTAACATTTATTAAATATTTTGGATGTTTTTCTTCATTTTCAAATATTGATTTGAATTACAACACAGAATACAAAGTGTACAGTGGTCACTTTGTTATTTTTTATTACAAATATTTGCACCGTAAAATGATAAACAAAAGAAATAGTATTTTTCAATTCACCTCACACAAGTATTTGTCATGCGATCTCTTTATCATGAAAGTGCAACTGACAAATATAGATTTTTGTTACAGAACTGCACTCCAAAACAAAACAATGTAAAACTTTAGGGCCTACAAGGCCACCTAGTCCTACTTCTTATTCAGCCAATCGCTAAAACAAACAAGCTTGTTTACATTTACACGAGATAATGCTGCCCGCTTCTTATTTACAATGTCACCTGAAAGTGAGAACAGGCATCACATGGTACTTTTGTAGCCGGCATTACAAGGTATTTACATGTGTATGTCCCTAAACATTCGTATGCCCCTTCATGCTTCGGCCACCATTTTCCATTGTTTTATTTTTGAATGCAGTTATTTTCTACATTTGTAACTTGAACTTTTGTGATAAAGAGATTGCACTACAGTACTTGTACTAGGTGAACTGAAAAATACTATTTCATATGTTTTTTACAGTGCAAATATTTGTAATAAAAAAAATTATAAAATGAGAACTGTACACTTTGTATTCTGTGTTGTAATTGAAATCAATATATTTGAAAATGTAGAAAACATTCAAAAATATTTAAATAAATAGTATTCTATTGTTGTTTAACAGTGCAATTAAATGCATGATTAATTGTGATTAATTTTTATAATTGCATGATTAATTGTGGTTAATTTTTTTAATAGCTTGACAGCCCCAGTTTAGACTAGACCTTACTGTTCCATGCAGCCTTATTGAAGGCATGGATGAGGTTACATGGGTGGAAAATCAGTGGATAATTTGGCTCAGTTTATAAAAATTCTCATTTATCCCTTAATTTCCTTTCCTTATTCTTTGTTGTCTCTACCAACTCTATAGGCCCCTGTATGTGCAGGATGATGTCTGTCTTCTCACACACAGGAAGCAGCACATTGTCGTAGTCGTAGAAGTACAATATTGCAGAAGTACATTAACCTCATCCACCCATGCAAATTTCCCCTCCTAGGATGAAATTCTGGCTCCATGGAAATCAGTAGCAAATCTCCCATTGACTTCAGTGAGACTAAGATTTCACTTCTGGTTTTAAACATGCGCCAGTGTATTTCTCCAGACTATTTCATGTACCTCATCTCTCTCTGCTCTCCTCCTGAACCCCTATAGACATCTAGCATTAGCCTCTGCTCCGACCCTTCACATAATCATATCAACATTAGTACAAAAGCATTCTCCTTTGCAGGTTCTAAACTCTTAGGGTTGATTTCAATGGAGTTGCGCGAGATACAAGTTGGCACAGAATTTGACTCAGATTATACAAACGGGAGTGAAATCAATGAACAGCATGTGGGAATGGTGAGAACATTGTCAGTAATTATGATGCCTATAATGAGTGCTTTGACTTTTACAGTTCCCTGTAACTTACATTTCCCCCTTTCTATACCTCTGAATCACGTATCAAGCTCTTCATTCAATTTTAAAAAATGCATATCCATTTCTCAAAAGAACAGCTGGATATACTGCAGTTTATAGCCATCAACAGTACTGTCATTTAAGAGACAACAAAAGGGCCAGAGTAAAAATAATGTGATACAATAATTCACAACTAATGTCAGAAAAAATGAAATTTTCATGTAGTTGTCACTATCCTTATTGAGTCAAAGAGCTGGGATGAGGTAGGCTTTTTTAAAAGCTGTGATTGGACTGCCAGCATGGATTTGTGCTGTCATGCTGAGGACGCTTCTAATAACCCAGAGGTAGCAGGTGGCTGCTGACTTACAGAGAGGGTTGCATCCACTTTATTATTTGTTGCCTCTTTCTACACTGACAGATGTAAATGCAGATAAATTCAGTGAAGAACCCTTACTATGATATGATTCCTTCTGGTGCCTGTAGCAAGCTGTGATTGATTTCTGAATTTGCATTACAGCCCCAAAGAGTCAGCTAGATGAAAACAAGAATTCGTGGATCCTTTGTGTAGATGGCTTGAGACCCAGACCAAAGAAGAGATGATACCTAAGCTTTCCATGGGTGCTAACTCTTGAAATAAGCAATGAACATGAAATCAGAGGGTTCAGTGGCTTTTCTTAGCTACATTTTCCTCAAAAGACAAATGATGTCAAGTACAGCTAAACAGTGCCTGAATGCAGAGGTGGTACCAATGTTTTGTGCCATGTATACTTTTGCTGTAGGAAAGAGCAGAAATGTTCAGTATGGTGTGTGCAGGTTTTTGGCCAGTCCCTGGACTACAGCTGACCTGGGCTGTGTATAGCTTTGGATAGAGAGGCCAAAGGTATCTTTAAGTCAGATTTCTGCCCTTCTGATCATGTAAATGGCTCTGCACTGGGCCAGTCACTGGTGTAAAGCAAAGCTGCCTCAGATCTGCTCTACTATCAATGTCCCAAGAGGAACTGTGTAGTAGGGTTGGCTTATCCTGATCCTGCATCTGGATATTCACTCCTCAATTTCCCCTCTGTCTGTATCATGAAGTACATATAATCTACATGTCGCAATTAAGGTTCCAAGTCCTTGGATCTGTCTGTTGGAATACAGTATAAGTGTATTCCCTTCTTCATTCTCACATTGTCAGGATGTTCTACTACTTCAGTGCTTCCTCTTACTGCAGTAGAATTTTAAAGTCTTCTCACAGGAGAGCTCAGCTATTCAGTAGAGATGGGAACAGTACAAACCACCAGTAGTAAAGTATATGTCACATGGCAAAACCACAAGATTTGCTCGATAAGCCAAAACATAAAAACTTTGCCGTAAACTGACCTTGAGTCATTAAATTAATCAAGAAAATGAGTGGGTATTCTAGAAACGGTGCACAATGTCCCTGCCCTACTGTTGTGGAAAGTATGTGAGGGTTTTTTTATGACTTTGAGCTTGTGCAGGTAAAGAAGCTAACTCAAAAAACTAAGGTCAGACTGGTAAGTTGAGTGTTGGCACATTAACGGGCTATAGCACGGAACTGGCATAGACACTGAAGGGGGGAAGGTACAGATAGCATGTATCCAGGAAACAAAATGGAAAGGAAAGATGTCCAAAGAGATTGGGGAAGAATACCGAATACTTTATTGTTGAGTTTCAAGAAAAAGAGTAGACATATTTCTTGATAATAAAGGAAAGAGTGGTGACAGTAATTAGAATCTGCATCAGGTAAATAATGGTCAAGTTGGCTTATGAATGTGGCTTTCTAAACAGTTAGCACATATGCACCCTAGTCTGGCTGTGGTGAAGATGAGAAGAAATGTTTCTGGAAAATGTTAGACACTGCTCTTCAGCAAATTCCAGGGAAATGAGGAAATACTTATCGGTGCTTAAGTCCATGAACTTATAGTAGAGCACATGGTGACCAAGGCTATGGAACTTTAAATGAGGAAGGAGAAAGCATATTGGAGCTGGCACAAGCTCATTACCTAGTAGTGTCCAACACATTCTTTACAAAAAGAAATGAACATCTTATTACATACACGAGTGGAAGGACTAGAAACCAGATTGACTACTTACTTTTCTTCTGGCAGAAAATAAGATATAAAAGACTGCAAGCTGAGTGTGGGAAAGAATCTTACTAATCAGCATAGACCTGGGTCAGCAACCTTTCAGAAGTGGTGTGCCGAGTTTTCATTTATTCACTCTAATTTAAGGTTTTGCGTGCCAGTAATACATTTTAATGTTTTTAGAAGGTCTCTTTCTCTAAGTCTATAATATATAACTAAACTATTGTTGTATGTAAAGTAAATAAGGTTTTTAAAATGTTTAAGAAGCTTCATTTAAAATTAAATTAAAATGCAGAGCCCCCCGGACTGGTGGCCAGGACCTGAGCAGTGTGAGTACCACTGAAAATCAGCTTGCGTGCCGCCTTTGGCATGCGTGCCATAGGTTGCCTACCCCTGGCATAGACCAATTATCTTAGATATGTTTCTTATTATAAAGGTACAGAGAAAATCAGAGAAGGTAATACTAAAAATAAGGTGGCAAAAACTAGAGGGTAAGGCTGAGAAGGACTTCAGAGAGCAGGTTATGGAGAAGATGAGGTCAGCACCACATGAGGAAGGAGTAGACCATTTGAATTGATGGAAAAGGTATTTTGAATAGCTTTTATGTGGAGAAAACCCAAAAGAGCAATGTAACTTCAAAATGATGAACTTTGGTTAGTGGAGCCTATCAACACTAGATGAAGTGGTAAATGCAGTAAAAGAAATGAAAAATAATAATTCTTAGGTCCAGATGGATCCTTATTGAGGCATGGAAAAAGCTTACAATACAAGGCATTTATCTGCTGACATCCCTGGTCAGTTCAGTTGTGAGATGGGAAAAGATACCAAATGCATGGAGGAAAAGTATCGTGGTGTCAATATACAAAGTAAAAGTGACACTGGCAATTGCACAAATTATAGAGATATAATGCTGATGAGTCATACAAGGAAACTTTGGGAGAGAGTCATTGATAAGAAGTGAAGTAGATATTAACACAAATCAATATGACCTCATGCTAGGAAGGTTGACAATAGATGTTGTTTTTGCACTGAGGCAGCTGGTGAAAAAAATTAGAGAAAAAAGGAAAATATTCATTTATTTAATCTTTGTTAATTGATCTGGAAAAGGCCTATGACTGAGTTCCAAGAGAAATCATCTGGTGAAATACAAGCAAGAAAATGGTGCCAAAACTTTGTGTGTGGCTTGTTCAAGCCATATATGTAGTTGAAACGTCAGTAGTCGGAACTTCTAGTGGTGAAACAGATGAACCATCGGTAAAGATGGGAGTGCATCAGGGATCAGCACTGAGCCCTTGTTTATCCTAATCCTGGATATCCTCACAAGTAACATATAGAAGGAGGCATCTTTGTGCATGCTGCTTGCAGATGATATTACTCTATGTAGTGAGGAGAAAGGTATTCTGTAAGATAATATAAATAGAGAGATGTGTGAAACATGGGTGCAAAATAAGCAGAGGAAAAACTGATTATGTGGTATACAATTTCAGTAATATGAACACAGAAACTAGGTGGGCAGACAATACTGAAAATGCAAAGTTTCAAGTACCTGGGTTCCAGAATCTGGGGAAATGGAGGATGAAATTAGAGGTAGGATAATAAATGCCTGCCTCAAATGGAGAGAGACAGGTGGTGTAGTATGTGACAGGAAGATACTAGTAAGATTAAAAGGGAAAATCTATAAAATCTGTCCTGTTTTAATGCATGGTGCTGAGTGTTGGGCAACAAAGAAGAAACATGAGCAAATTATCTGTTCCGTGGAAATGTGAATGTTGTGATGGATGCATGGTGTAAGCAAGGAAGACCATATGAGAAATGTGTATGTTAGAGACATGCTCAAAATAGCAACCATAAAAGAAAAAATGAGGGAGTACAGGCTCATATTGGTTGGTCACATAAAGCACTGTCTTGACAACTATGTGGGTAAGAGTCCAACAGATCAAAGTTGAAGGATAGGTCGAGGCCAACTCCAAAAGAAATAGTAGGATGTCATAAAAGAAGACATGTTAGTGTATGGTCTTTAGAGGCTATGGAACTGAACAGAGCACTTTCATGTAGAGGACTTGTAGAGTGGACCCCATTTAATGGAATTAATGCAAGAAAGAAGAAAAGCCAAAACACTCTGTGCATGTGTGTGCATATGTGTGTGTGTGTGTGTGTAATGTTACTTTATATTATAGAGGAGATGAATAAAAGGGAACATGGTAAAACTATGTACTATTGAATGGTATAATAAATGGTATGCAAACTTTTAAGGACATGTAATGAATATGAAAAATGACAAAATCAAAACTGATAAAAGAAAATACTTTTCACATTTAACCTGGGAACTCATTTGCACAAGGCAACATGAAAGCCAACACCTTAGCAGGATTAAAACAGCATTAAACATATATAGGGGTAACATGAATACCCAGAGTTATAATACTATTTTTTAAATAAAGCTATAAACTCATGCTTCAGGTATAAGACAAACCCTATCTAGTGGGGACTAGGAAGAAAGTTTCTCTGTGGGCAGTGTTACCAGATTTGCCCATTACTTTGGGGTATGCTCATTTATTCAGGTTACTCTTCTAGGGAAGGGGATTCTGTAATCCTATCAATGTACTGCTTGTGTCACTTGTGTTTTCATATGGAGCTCTACTTCTCCCTTCCCCTTCCAATGGAGCTATCCTTCAGGATCTAGGATGAACACCCCTACACCCACACATACATTAACAGAGCAAGTCTGAGTGGACTGGGTCAATCAGCACTGTCAAGCTGACCCCTTATATGTCTCTGGACTCACTGGGCTGGATGAAGCAGCATTTTCAAGCTGCCTCTCCTTATATGCCCCTGGGCTCCATGGACTGGGTCAAGCAGCACTTTCAAGCTGTTACCCTAATGCGTCCCAGATTCAGCACGCCCCTATCCCCACTCTCACATCACAATTGTCCTGGCAGTAACCTACTTGATGAGCAAACCCACACTATTTTGGGCGCTGCAGGGATCTTTAGCTTAGGTAAAAGAAGCATTGCTGTAGAGTGAATGGAGGAAGCTAAAAACACAAAAGAGTAAAGTTCAGCAAGAGAGAGAGAAGCAACCAAGTTAACCATAAAAGTTAACATGCCCCCAGCATGATCAGTCAGGAGAAGATGGAGTTCCAGTGGAACTGATGCATAGTTTGGATCTAAGCATCAGAACACTGACTGGAGGGTGAGTAGGGATTTTTGTAGAGAAATTACAGTGGTTGAAGGGAGAACACTAGATTTGTTTATAGGTAAGCTGATGACTCAAGGGTTTTCTTTAGGCTAGACAATAGGAGCTGATCACTCTTGGCTATGGGTGGTGTTTTCTTCCAGGGAGCTCACAATGTAACTAGGCTGCTTCAGTATTTGGATATCAATTAAGAATTCATTACTAGAATTGGTCTGATAATTGCTGAGCTGGGTGTGTGCAGACATAGGTTTATTAGCATCTGGAGCAGAGATTCCCATGATGCAGTGCTTCCCTGCTTTTCCTGGTCCCAGAGCTCATTGTGGTTCTCTGTTCTCCATTCTGTATGCAAATTGAGAGGTCTTCCTGTCCCATCTTTCATGCAGATGAGGCTCGGGGAGTTGTCTTTGCTCTCCATTCTGTATACTAATGGAGATATCTTAATCTTGTCACCCTTGTCAGGAGGGGTCTAGGTGTGTCTCCCAACGTCCTTCACTGCTCTCTGCAAGTTTTTTCCTCTGATGGGTTTTGGTTGAAGCAGAGGCTCGGTGGGGGGAGGAGGGTGTCTTTCATGAGTCAGGCTGGATACTGCACCCTGGTTCCCCAAGAACACAGAGGTGTCTGGTATCAGCAGGCTATCCTATTACAGCTTAGTGTAGGACTTGGGGGTTTGTTTTGTACCTTCCTGAGAAGCATCTGATACTGGCTACCAGCAGAGACAGGCTACTGGACTAGCTTGACCTCTGGTCTGGCATTTCTACATATATGCACAAACATTCAATGCCAAGCTGTGCTCAGCTCAGGGTCCAAGGTCAGGTTCCGTCTCTGGAGTAAATTTAAAACAACCTCAGAGCTGGTCTAGTTTACAGCCACCAGCAACATTCCCAAGGGGCTATTCAGATAGATGGGGAATACAGGACTGCACTGGATTTTGGACACTCCTCCCCATCATAATCCTATGCTGTGACCTGAACAAAGGACTGCTGTAGAGCCAACTACATTTGCTTTATGCCACCCCAGTGATTCCCATATTCAGCTGGGAGATACCCCTCCCCAGCTTTCTAATTAGGCCGTATGTAATGCTGCTTTCCCACCAACAACTGGTATATAGTAAATAGGGACACACTACACCCTTTTAAGCATTCATTTGGGACTATTTGTTCCACATTTCCCTAGCTCTTTCAGGAGCATTGTGCCCGTGTCAAGCATGCTGCTTTTGGGAGCTCCTGCAGGGGCAACATGTCTTATCAAATTTTCCTCCCTCATTTCCAGCCTAAGTCTTCAGAGGCAGTCTTTTTTCTGTAATTAACATCTAATTTATAAGGGAGGAAGGAAGGAAGGAAGGATGATGTAGGTCACTGAACTGGGACTCAGGAAACCTGGGTTCAATTCCCAGCTCAGCCACAGACATACTGTATGATTTAGGGCTAATTAATCTACTCTGGACTTCAGTTCTCTATCTATAAAATGGAGATAATACTTCACAGGCGTGCTCTGAGGATAATGAAGGTCGTCTAAAGCTTTGTCTACACCATCACTTTAGTTGGCAAAACTTTTTCGGTCAGTGTCTGGAAACAACACCCCCCTGACTGACATAAGTTTCATCGACACAAGTGCCGTTGTGGACAATGCTATGTCAGTGAGCGATGCTCTCCTGCCGACATGGCTACTGCCGCGTATTAGGGCTTAATTATGCCAATGGGAGAGCTCTCTCCTGCCAGCATAGAGCGGCTACCTGGGAGACCTTATAGCAGCGCAGCTGTGCCACTGTAAGGTCTGTAATATAGACATAGCCTAAGTATCTAGCTAGATAGATACCAACATAATATAAGACATGTTTTGCAAGACATATAAATGATTAGCCAATGGGACATATATGGAGCTAAATCAATTTACCACCAATTGGAGGTCTGGTCCAAAGTATTAATTAATGTTTCCTTTCCCATATACTGGTAAATTATAGCTATTAACAGTTAAACATGAATAAAATATATAAATCCATTTGAATGTATTAGTATGAGAAAGGTGCCTAATGTAACCCCCCCCCCAGGCTAAGCATATTTAAAGGGATTCAGAAGCTGGACTGAGATACAGATTTGCATCAGATTCATTTCTCTGACAAACAAAAACTCTGGATCTTAATGCCATGAAAGTTTAGGCTGGGAAGTGCAGAAGAACTCAAGGTTCCGATTTGGGGCAGGCCTACGCTAGAAATTTTTGCCAGTACAGTAATGGGGAGGTGATTTTTTTATACCAGCAAAAGCCCTAATGTAGATGCAGTTATAATGGCACAACAGTGCTATTGCTGATATTGCTTATTTCACTTGGGGAACTGATATCAGCTCTACAAGCAAAAAGTGGCTTTTTTTTTTTTTTGGCTCTGGCATAAATTGTGTCTACATTAGGAGGCTTCACTGGCATAGCTCTATCAGTAACACTATCCTGGCAAACACTTTCTAGAGTAAAACTGGCTTCAGTCCCAAATTCAGTGCCTCCGGTCTATTTCTAATCTAAGTGGCTGCATTATATATAGATAACAGAAAAATAATACACAACTTCACTTATTTTATTTACAAGTGACACTTTCCACGAGTGGAGGTTATTTGTACATGCTCTCCTCCCCAGCCCCCAAAAGACAGCAAACAGTTTCATTTGCAGCTGCAAATCTGCAAATGTCCATTTGCATGGGCAATTACCCACTTTGCATGCAAATGTTAGTGCCTACATAAGCACACATTATTTGTGGAGTGCTTGTGGGTCTCTACTTTTTGAAATTCTCAAGTGAGTTGCACCATATACCAGAGCATTAAATATTTATAGTTAAAGTAGGAAAATATACAAAATCACTACTTGAATCAAAAACACAGGCTTCAGTTTTCTCAGTGCAGAGCAGAAAAACCAGACATTATGAGTCATACATTTGTGCAATGCTTTAATTTCTCTAATAAGACAGCCTAATGGCCCATTACTGTTTTTACATGTCACCTTATTGTGCTCTTTGAGCAAATTTTCTGTCAGATTTCTTCCTGGACTCCATATATTGCATTTGTATTGACCCTAGGCCCTTTTAGAATGTTGTGTTTGAGAAATGCTGAAGTATTTCACAAAATGTCTTGCACAGATTCTGGTCCTCCAGTAAATATGTATTTAGACTGCTGTCCATTAGAAGTATTTTATAAAATATATTTATATATATTTTAAAGCACTCCACAAATCTCTGGTAATGAACTAGCCAGACCAAAATTATCCTCTGTGGCTGATGGTTCTAAGAGCCCCCAGTGTCATGTATTTACAGAATCTGCTCTGTTCTGAGGAGAGTTCTGCTTAATGGAGAGTTCTGAGTGGTTGCAACCAAAGGCCTTCTTCAAGATTTTCACTCGTGTTAACTGGTACAGGAAGATAACACTGGAGTTGAGTTTAATAATTCCCCCCCCCCCTTTTTTTCAGGTGGGAACGTTTTTTTCCTTAACTTTCAGACTTCTAAAAGAAAAAAAATCACATTTAGGAAGAGACCAAGCCTGAGGAAATGATAGCACAAACCTCAAATGTTTCAGAAGATTATGAGTGACTGATAAAGGATGCTGGAGACAAAGAAATGTGAGCGGGGTGTCGTGTTTATTTAGATGGAATATATGGGCCAAAGTTGGTTCCATGACCCAATCACTGTTTGACATTAAACAGCGTTAAATAAGTTCCAGGGTTTGGTATAGAGACCTCAGGTTGCTTAGTACTGTGGCAAACAACATTAAAAATCCTTTAATTCTTTTAACCTTTTATTAAAGACAAAGCAAAAAAGGAAAAACAGTTAAAGCATTTGAAAAGTAAAGTATGAAATAAGGCTGTCATTTTGACATATCTCTTGTTCACTTTCCCTTCAGCTGGAAAGGATGGGAGAAAAAAACCCTTGTTTCACAGTCTCTTAGATGGTATCAGAAGAGGGATAGTCTACACTAGGGGGGATTGATCTAAGACACGTGAATAGGGTAGCTGAAGTCGAAGTATCTTAGATCAATTTATCTCAGGTCCTCACGGTGCGGGATCGACGGCCGCGGCTCCCCCGTTGACTCCGCTACCGCCTCTCGCTCTGGTGGAGTTCAGACAAGACATGATAAATCGATCCCCAATAGATCAATTACTACCGCCGATCCGGCGGGTAGTGAAGACGTACCCAAAGATGGTAACAACTGTCCTTTTGGGGAAAAGAGATGTTTGTTGACAGGGGCTGGAGCTGTTGTTATTGCTCTTGTTCTTAAAGTCTGGTCCCATTTCATCCCAGGTGACATTCTGGATTCAGCTGGAGCCAGATGATATCACGACTTCTACTGGCTCCGGCTGGCTTGGTCAGGGCAGGACGAGGAAGGCTCGGGTCCCAGGAGATGGTTAGGGTGGCAGCCATGATGGTGCAGCTCACTTCTGTAGCCAATTTTTCTCCCCAAAGTCTCTTTCTTTAAGAACCCACAAAGGGAGTGATGAGTGGAATAGCCTACCCCCTCATTATTTTGTCCACTGGGTAGGCCTAGTTTCTGACACATTTTGGTTCATACTTCTCTTGTTTACCAGGCATGATCTTAACACAGTCCTTTATCTATATCAGTAGGCCCCCTTTTTTGTGTGTGTGACTATTTCTGTCTGTCTGTCTCCTTTTTTACCTTTACCCCTCAGCATTTGTTGTTATTCTGACATCTTATGAACTTATTACATTCACTTTTCAAGTTGAAGTTATAATTAGGGTAAATTTGTAGGCCCAATTATTATAAAATAATTTGGAATGGGAACTATTATGCAACCGTAACATAAGATTGCTGCTGAATCCTTTCCACTCTATCAGACATCACTTAGGGTATGAACAAGGCTGTGGCATCTCTCTCGCTCATGTTGTTTGCTAGAATGGCTACCTTGTGGTGTTCCTATAACTTCACTTTTTTTACGGGGGTAGGTTGGCCCTCACCCTTTGACCCTTCTGGTTTGGGTGGCCCCACCAGTTGTTAAAACTCACTGCCATAGCTCTTTGGTGTGTTTCAAAGCTCCCATCTTCCAACCCCATCAAGGTGCTGTGCCCAGGGAAAGCTACTCCTACTATAACACATGAAATCAGCTTCTGAAGCGTTTGGGGATTTTGACAGCATCTGGATCAAAGGTACTCTGTGAATGTCTGTTATTATCATTAGTGAAAAATAGATGCTAATTACAGGCATGGACAAAAAGGGGTAGAGAGTGATGACTGATAGAAATACATAACTAATTGCAGCATGTAGTGAAGCAGGGATGGAGGAAGGATGAGAGCAATGGCAAGAAGATCATGCAGGTATATTAGTTAACTATTGCACATCCTGATGGTTCAGAACTATTTGTATGTTTTATAAAATAAAGAAGTTGGTCAAAATGTTTCATTTGAAGCTTTTTTTCCTACAAAACCAGGGCCCTTTTAAAAATAAAAAGATTGTTGGTGGAAATTGTCTGTCAATTTTACAATTTTCCAACAAGAAAAATGGGGGGGAAAATAGCCCTTTGTTTTTCAGAGTTTTCCTCCTCCCTTTCTCTGCTTTCTCCCTCCCCTTTCCTACTTTCTCCCTCTTTTTCCTTTTATATTTGCCACTGAAAAATAGAAAGAAAAAGGGCAGGTGGTAATCTCAAACCAAAACATGCTGATTATTTTCCAAACCAATGTTTGAAACCCATCTCCCAAAACTGAAAAAAAAAAATGAACATTTAATTTTTTTCAGTGTAGACCAGGCCTCAGATTGGGGGACTGTATACTGGGAAGCCGCAACACTGGACATCTTTTCAACATGAACTCCCAGTGTGATGCTGTAGCACAAAGGATTAATGTGATCCTTGGATGTATAAACAGGGGAGTGCTGAATAGGAGCTCATTTTATTTCTGTATAGTGAAATATACTGATATTGTGGACAGTTCTGGTACCTACATTTTAAAAAGGATGTGGAAAAAATTGGAGAGGGTACAGAAAGAGCCACAAAAATGACCTCAACGGGAGGGGGGGGAAGGAGTGCCTTACCGTGACAGACTTATAGAGCACAATCTGTGTAGTTTATCAAACACAATACTGAGCTGTGACTTGATTACTGAGTATAAGTATCTCCAAGGGGAGAAAATACTGGGTACTAAAGGTTTCTTTAATTTAGTAGAGAAAAGCCTAACAAGAAACAATAGCTGGAAGCTGAAGCCAGACAAATTAGGCACATTTTTTTTTTTTTTTTTAAACACTGAGGGTGATTAAACATTGGAACAAACAACCAAGGGAAGTGGTGGATTTTCCATCTGTTGATGTCTTCAGCTCAAGACTGGATGTCTTTCTGTGAGTAACATGTTAGCCAAACACAAATCATTGGGCTCAATACAGGGATAACCGGGTGAAATCTAATTACTTGTGTGTGATATATAAGAGGTCAGACTAAATGATCTAATGGTCATAAACTCTATGAATCTATTACTATTATTAATCTTGTTCAGTCTGATTATTGAAGGAGTCTATTTTTAAATAAGTAGTTCCTTCCTGACAACTGTTTTATTCCCTCCATCCTGATCTAAAAAAAATCTTTATGAAATGACAGTTTTCCTGAGGAAATATCCCACACTTACTATTTCATTTTATGGCATTAAATATTAGAGAAGATACAGTTTCCAGATGGATTAAGCATTAAAGGTTTAATATTTCAAAGATGCCTCAACTTGGTCTCTAATTTTGTACCCATAATTAAGTGTAGACACAATTAATGACAGGAGAACATTTTGAATTTTGGAAGCCCCATTCTGTTCTCATTTACCCAGGTGGAAATCAGAAGTAACTTCACAGTAGAAAGTGAATTTACACCAGTGTACAACTAGGGTAAACAAGAGATGAATCAAGAATTAGGGCAGGGATCGCCAACCTTTGGCACGCGGCCCACCAGAGTAAGTACCCTGGTGGGCCAGGCTGATTTGTTTACCTGCCGCGTCTGCAGGTTCGGCCGATCGCAGCTCCAACTGGCCATGGTTCACCGCTCCAGGCCATTGGGGACAGCAGGAAGCAACGCGGGCTGAAGGATGTGCTGGCCACCGCTTCCCGCCACCCCCATTGGCCTGGAGCGGCGAACCGTGGCCAGTGGGAGCCGCGATCGGCCGAACCTATGGATGCAGCAGGTAAACAAACTGGCCCGACCCGCCAGGGTGCTTACCCTGGTGGGCTGCGTGCCAAAGGTTGCTGATCCCTGAATTAGGGTATGGGAATTTGACAGAGCTTAAGTGAGTCAGGAACATACTATTGATGATCAGTGGGATTTGTGCTCCTGGTGTACTTAGGCACTTTTGAAAACCCCATCCTAGATGTCTAACAACCTATATAATCAATTAGAAACCTAAAAGCTACCATTTGTGCCCACAATTAATTGTGGGTACAAAATGAAATCTGGTTTTCAAAATTTGGTCCTAAGAATAATGGGAAGATTAATATAAAATAGGTTGAATCTTCTGATGTCTCAGATGGCTAAAGATAAATATGCTGAGATTTTCAAATGCCAATTTGAATGCCCATTTCCCATTAATTTTAAAGGGAATAGGCAGCTTTTGAAAATCTCAGGCTTAGTTTTTAAGGAATGCAGGTATCTGAATCACTATTACCTAACATCAAAACACCATCTCTTCAAAATACTGTTTTCAAAAATAACCACCTTCTTATTCAGTTTTTTTTGGGAGGGGGGAGGAATGCGGGGTGGGGGGGGAGATCAGGTAATGACTGGCTAAAGTGCTAAGTGCCTTCAGCTTCACCTTGATCCTTTAAATCTAGGTAACAATTCCCTGACTGATAATGCTTTCTGAACATTGTTTAAATAATTTAAATATAGTGTTTCTTTAAAGGACTTTGCCATTATATAAAATAACAGAAATAAGAAAGTGAAAATAAATGTTAGCAATTTGGTCTTTAATAGGGAAAATATTAAAACGTTCTAAGTGTATAGCTATTAACTGGATGATCCTTGATCCCTGACATAAGTTATCATCCACAGTCCAGTAGTTGGCTGCTCATCATCCGGTGGGAACCACAGTCTTAAGGGAATTACACTACACAAATAACAATCACCCAGATAGAGGAGGAACCAGGAAAGAGTCTATTAAACCTTTCACATCATTAAAAGCCTCATTGTTTTGCAGATCAGCAACATGAAGCAGAACATGTGCATGAGGCAGCTGACAGAATCTCTGGATTCCAGCGATTTCAACTATCTGTTGATTACTGGTAAACGAATAACCTAGTGATAATCCATCCATTTTACTAAAGAGGCATCCAGTTTAAATGCCAGACCATGAAACATGTCAAGTTTTTTCTATATACAAGTTTTGATCCTCTGTTTTTCCATGTGCTATTTCACCATTTCCATGTTCACCTGAGTAGCTGAAACTGGCATTTTAGAGGGAATCTGTTAATTTATTTCTTTATCTATCTATTACAGTTATGTAGCAAAACTTTTAAAGTAGTTTTCAAACATACACTGATTTAAGACCTGGGCCATCTCTGGAAAATGTATTCTTCATAGAGCTGTCAAGTCCTATAGTTATCAATTTCCAGGGCTATGTGTCACAACAAGTGGATAAAAGGTGATTTATTTAAAATTTAACTGTCTGGCTTCTCTTTGTAATGTGTTACTACAAAGGCTATTATTCATTTTCTGTGCTAGGTGACTAAGTTGATCATATTTCATTTATGCACATTTAATATTTGTTTTCTTGGAATGATTTTTTCAGTATTATTTCCCTCAAATGTCAAAATGCTGACTTGTTTATTTGATTTTTGAGTTATTGCTTTAATAGCGAGGAGTTCTAATTATAGAGTACACAGATCAGAGAAGCAGTGTTCTGGCCTTTTTGGTATCTCTTCTAATGACCAGGAGTATATGTGCACTTAGTAACTTGCTAGACCATCCAGAAATACTAGGATTCACATTGTATAGAAAAAATGGAGGAAAAATGGAAATACAAGTTTTTATGGGTCTTTGAAAATAACCAGTAAAATAATAGACTTTCTAAACCCATGTGGCTAATGATAACCTATTTCTCCTGGCCACTGTAAGTTGACAATGAGCTAAAATTAGTCAGGAACTAACATGTAGCATGGGTAATCCTCAATGACTTTTGATTTATTACAATAAGCAAAATATTGATGGACTATTACTTAGTTTTCTTGTGCCAAGTAGCACAAACACAATACTTTAATACAGTTTTTCACATCACATCAGTACATTATTTTGTGCTCTTAATAGCATTAGTTAGTACTATTGATAATCATGTTATCTTACATTTCTATAGCACCTTTCATTTTGAAATGTTTATGGACAAAGCAGGGTCTGATTTTGATCTCACTTGCACTGCTTTTACAAACATGTGACGTCAGTGGAATCGTGCTTGATTTATGGTGGGATCCTGTTTTCAGAGGTGTTAGTATGATCCCCTGACTTCAGTAGGACTCTGCACAGGCACGTGCTAGTGGATTTTGATTATCTTTCAATAAGTTTTCCTTCCCTTCCCGCTTAAGACTAAACAAATACAGACTGAATATTCAGTTACTGTTCACTTTTGAGTGAAAATATTTTTGATGTAGGTTTGAGGCCCTGAAGAGGTATAGTAACACCAGAATGAGGCCCATGGTGTATATATGTTTAAATAATTATATAAATACAATTCCTATGGCCCTGGGAGCACTGAGTGTGCTCATGAAACTTCCCACAAATGAGGTGGGGTGAATTTTACATGCCTAATGATTATAGCTTTATCACTTAGCCTAAACGCTGGAAGTAATGATAGGTGAAACTGAAAAGGTTCACAGGTTTGCTAAGAATATGGCTAAAAAAAAAAAAAAAAAAAAGCTTAATCTCAGCAAACCACCCAAACCTATTGGGTACACAAAACTGAGCTATAAATCAAAATAAAAGGCTTTCTCACTTGATTTTGGCTACTTATTGCTTCTGGTTGGGCAGAAGTAGTACGAAAACAGTCTTTTTATTTTTTTTTATTTTTTTCTTCAGGGTTTTGGCACTGCTCTCTTTTGCGCCTTGAAAAAATCAAATACAGAATATGGAGAAAATAAAAAGAATGTGAAAAAAAAGGTTAACAGAAGCCTTTCAAATTTCTCAAATGATTTTAATTTGAATTTGGTTCCCATTTTGAACAAAAGTTTGGGTTGATTCTGTCATCTATTCAAAGTGGCTCACCCACATCTAGCACAGAGGCGTCTATTTGCTACATGATCAATGGCAGCTCTGAATAGCAAGAAAATAATAGATTCCTAAGCCATTAGACAATGGGTGCCTTGGGTACATTTAGAACAAATACTTAGTGGGAGAATTCTACAGATAGAGGGACAGATAGATAGAACCCCATTCTCATGGCTCCATTTACTTCTCCTCCTACATTCTTCATGGTTCCAATTACTTCTCTGCTTAAAGTCCTCGTGGCCGTCCTACTACACAAGTCAGTGTGACTGGGCAGGTTCTGCTTCTAGAAAGCCAAAGAGTAGAAAAGAAGGGGTGTTGCAGCTTGCTACTCAAAACTAAGAAGAATTTAGCTATATGGTTCTTAACAGAGTTTAGTCAGTGTTTAGCTACATGGATCCTCTGGGTCCTATTAGTCCCTCACTTTCATTATCGTAAGCACCAATTCATTACTTTGTCAAAAGCAAAAAAATCATGGTATAATTATACAGTGATTTTATTCCTTTGTTTTTCTCTATACATTGGTATTGATAGAATAAATAGAATACACTTGTCTGATGGGTTTGCCACAATAAATATGCTGTTACATATACAAATATCAAATTCATGCCCATCACATAAATAATTTATACAAAGACAAGTCCTAGAAACAGAAAAAATAACTCAAACACATCAAACAATGATGTCATAATAAGTACATCTTCCATTATAAATCAATCACTGTTTGATTCAGTTAAACAGTAATCATGTACAAAACTGTTTGCCCATGATTTGCTTTTGTATTCCTAACACACTTTCTGATTTAGATATACTGTCTAGCAAGTTGAACATTTCTTCAGACAATGATGGGGCTTCATAATTGTTTAAGATAATAGTTATGCATAAGTAAATTAATTTTCTTTTCTTTGTAACTAGGCCTTAGGTCTCTGAAGATGAGTACACTCAAATGCAGCATTATGCATTGTGTCTATCACATCCTTACAAGAAATTGCCATCCTTTTCTGGTCTAATTCCTTTTGTCTTCCTTCTCTTTTCCACCTCTCTCACCTTGTGAGCCATGCCATAAACACTGTGGTTATTGTTTGAATGTAGAAATGTCACCACATGGGCAGAGGCTGACTTGACTCTCCCATCTGCACTCACTAGCCATCCTCAGCTTCTCTCTGTGTGTATCCTACACACCCATCACCATGGTACAGTGGACACCTTTACTAGTTTCCTGTTACATCTTTACTATTAGGTAAAGCATAACTAGGTTTGGAAGGATTCAATTTTTATTGATAAATGTCAGTAAACTTTGATTTCACCCTATACATACAAACCTATGAAAAATATTTCCAATGATGATAATCAAAGTTTACAGACTGGCAAAGTAAGAAAAATTCTGCTTGAAAACTTTTGATTTAGGGATATTTACTTTGTATATTTGTACATGTGATGTTGACAATCTGTGTTTTAATGGTTATAAAGCTTAAACTTTTAAAATCTCAACATCTACTTTGATTATATCATTGTCTGACTCCGCAATAATTTCCTGCAATTGTGAAAATTTAAATTGACAGAAGTAGAAACATTGTTTAAAAATAAACATTAACATTATCCATCAATTGTATATTTGATAAAATTAAATTCTGCCACGCTTAGGTATTACCAGTATAAGAGGAGCAGTATTGCCCATTCTGGGCTAGACAAAGGGAAGTTCTGCGACATCTCTCTCTGTGTGCCCCTAGGTGTGCTCATCACTCCAGTGGTGATAGGGAAGCGGTTTGGCTCTCCTCCCCGCTGCACATTGACGAGGGGGCAGCAGGCAATAATCTCTCATCAAGCTTCTCATGGGTGATACAAAGTCACATTGCCCACAATGCAGGTCTCCCAGTGCCTTAAAGGTACAATTTGACCCTCTATGTGTAGGGAATACCCACTTATACTAGCAATAACTTATTTAACAGTAAGAAAGTGAAAGGAAACTTTTAAAGGCTCCTGCTGTGTCTGAGAACTTTATGCCAGCCCCTTCCTTTGCCCAACCTCTTCTGCTAAGAAGGGAAAAAGAAGAAAATCTTGTGGTCAAAGAAATGAACTGGGGCTCAGGACTTCTGTTTTGGGGCTCTGCTACAGATTTCCTGTATGACCTTAGGCAACTCAGCATCTCAGTGCCTCAGCACCCTATCTGTAAAATGGGGGTAAAAATACTTCTCTACTGCTATGAGAGTAAACTCATAAATATATGATCAAATTCTACAGTGAAGGGTACTATAGAAAGCCTACACACAAACACAACCCTTGCCAATTCCTGGGCCAGATGGGGCCTGGGCAAAAGACTGGAGAGTACATAGAGGTGGGGGAGGAAATGTCAGCAGGACACATTGTACACAGGATGCCTTATCTAGCCCTTCCATGCAATATCCACATACACTCCCTTCTCTCCTAGGCACAATATCTAATGACGTCCAAATTCTGGAAATTAGCTAGTCCACAGGTGACTTGACTTTCCTAACTTTCACAGACTCACATCCCACTGCTATAATCTGTGGGGAATTACAGAAAAAGGATCCTTTAATGTCAGAGAGAGATTTCCCCACCCTATGACTGAAGAGTGAGACACAGCACATACAACTAGAGCTGGATGTGAAATGTTTTTCATATCTTGCAAGACTTTACAAGACTTTGAATCCCCCCGCCCCTCCCCAATCTCAAATCAGGACAAAATATTAAATCTGAAAAAATTAACCAATGAGCTGAAAAGGTGGGGGTTTTGTTTGTTTGTTTGTTTGTTTTTTGTGCATCTGGTCAATCACAATAGTTTTGGTTATTTCGAAACTTTTTTTTTTGACCTCTCAAACCCTTTTTAGATAAATTAATTAATTTTTTAAAACAAAAAGTCATTTAGAATGGAAAAGTGAAAGTCTTAATTTAGAAAATACTGAACTGGGGCATTCCAACAATTTTGAAACATTTTTTTAAAAAGTTTTTTAAAGTAGGATTTATCAAAACTGACCCTTTCCCGTGAACAGTTTTGGTTTTGATGAATCGGAATTTTCCAGCAGAAAAAAGTTTTGATTGGAAATTTTCCAACAGCTCTACATAAACAACCATACGAATTAATCAAAGTTAAGCTTTTGCATTTGTGCGGTGCCAATAGTGATTTTATTCTAAACATAAGCTTGTAGTTTAGTAGGACCTTTAGCTCTTACAGTCATGAAAAGCTTGGGGGGTGCAATTTTTAATGCTTTCTTTGGGCTCATTGTTTCTTATGAGTCCAGTGGGTGCACTAAGTTAAACACTAAAAAATCACAAGAGATTTGCTCATCTTAGTTCATTAAAGCTTATTTGTTGCTGTGGGCCTACTGTCTTTTAGATCTGTCTGTGTCACTCTGTCACAAACAGTAGCTATAAGATTATAATCTTATCTTGCATCCGAAGAAGTGGGCAGTAGCCCACGAAAGCTTATGCTCTAATAAATTTGTTAGTCTCTAAGGTGCCACAAGTACTCCTAATCTTATCTTGGTACACAGTGCTTTATCTGGATAAATCTAATGGAAATTAGCTTTATTTAGAAGACCTTGGAAAAATAACAATGTACAAATCACAGATGCCTTTCAGTAAACCCCTTCATTTAGACATCAGTATTGTTCCATATATAATTCCAAATCTGAATTTCACGACTCAGCTCTATTTCATCTCTCTATCATTAGTTTAAGGATGTATCTGTGAGTAGTATGTTGATACTTAAGCCAAGAGAATTTTCAAGTTCCTTCTTTAAAAAAGTAAGAATTCTTCACACATTGAAGACTCCTGGCCACCTTGAAATTTCTATGATCTCTGGCAAACTGCAAAAGAAACCTACTGAAATATATAAAATAAGACCTAAAGTGAGTTTGTTCAGGATCATCACCTATTCCTTCTTCAACATGGAAATTTAAAATTTCCATTACAATCACAGAACTAGGGTTTTGTGTTTACAACATTTATTGATTTTTTTTTAAAGAAAGAATTAAAATAGCAAATCATCCTAGTGCCAGTCTAGAAAAATCAGGTAGGAAATTAGGACAGAGTGTTAATCTATTACTAACAAACAGAACATACTTATTGATCCTGATCAGCTTGGGCTCTAACAACAAAAGCAAATATTTAGCTAGACCACATTGAGCCATAATACAGCATCAACATACCTAAGTGACTGTCTTACAGATCAGTGGTTCTCAACCAGATGTCCCAGGCCCCTTGGGGGCCCCCGAGCATGTTTCAGGGGGGCTGCCAAGCAGGGCCAGCATTAGACTCACTGGGCTCAGGGTAGAAAGCCAAAGCCCCACCACATGGGGCTGAAGCCCAAGGCCTTGAATCCCACCATCTGGAGCTGAAGCCGAAGTTGAGCAATATAGCTTCACTCCCTGTGGCGTGGGGCCCCAGGCAATTGCACTGTTTGCTACCCTCTAATGCCGGCCCTGGCTTTTATATGCAGAAAACCAATTATTGTGGCAGAGATGGGCTGTGGAATTTTTATAGCATGTTGGGGGGAGGGGGAGCCTCAAAAAGAAAAGGTTGAGAACCCCTGTTACAGATTATCTCAGATCACTTTGAATCATAGAAACATTTTTCTAAACATGCTGTTTTCTTTACCAACCACTTTTTCACGTCTAGAAAAAAGGCAAAATGGAACTGATGGTACAAAGCTTGGTCACACAAAACTCTCACGAACGTCAACTCCAATTGGTTAATGTATGTGAAGTGCTTAGGTTGTGGGGTTAAGCACTATAGAACTATAAGCAAAGTGATATCTGTGATAGATATGGCAATTCCATGCAATATCTTTAGGAGACATTATTGAAGTAAGTTTTTCAATATCTTTGTAATCCATTGTATTAAATGAGAAGGTTGTGTGTTATTGCGGGCCTGAATGATCAAAGGACTATACGGAACAATGTGGCAGACAAGAATTAATTTTTGGGACAATATGTGTGAAGAGGGTTTCCTGGGAAATATCTAGGAGGAGGTGAATGCAAATTCCACCTCCCCCCCACCTCAAAAACCCAGCCCTTTGAAGCTACGCCCTGAGGAGAGGGTGATTGTTTGCTGGTTACCTGTTCCCATGGTCAAAGACCCAAACTGTACAAAGGAGTGACTCTCAGATTCATGGGGGTGCTTGTCCTGAGCTGTTATAAACTTATGACCATGGAAAAACTCCATGATGGGGTTTGAAGGACTGACCACCTGCCAGAGACCTTGTTCAAGTTTGATATGATCTCTCATAAGCTTATTAACATGCATGAAGGTTCTATTGTATTAATATGTTTTCTCTGTAATGTTTCACCTTAAGAATAAATGTGCTTGCTTAGAAAGTGGTACATGGTAACTTATTTGTGGGCAATTACACTGTGTATTTCTTCTGGGAAGAAAGCAAAGTATAGACAGGAGCCTGCTTAGGTAGCCTGACTTGCTGGGAAACTCACAGTGGAGGTAGGGAACTGTGCAGGCTAGGGGAAAAAAACGGTCAAGAGGGAGAGAGACGCAGGTCTCCACCCAAGAGGGATGACTGATGTGGAGCTGGGAGCCTACAATGGGTGCCCTGGCTGGACCACAATGGGAAAATACAGGTGCAGTTTCCCTGCACTGTGACACATGCCACTTGCTGACTCCTGGGCTTGGGATCTGGTCTTAGGAAACAGGAGAATCACACAGAAGGGGATGGTTGTGTACCTTGATAGAATGCCAAGGAAGTTGGTCCAATGATTTCAATGATAGATTTGAGGAAGATGTGACAGTGCCACTATATTTAACCAAATATTGAAGTCCCATTGGATTAAATTCTTTCATCACCTTAATATAAGCTTAATAGCTATTGTCACTAATTTTTTTAAGTGTGCACTCAGGGTTTACTTCATTCATATATTACAGGAAATGCTAGAAATTCTTTAAAAAAACCCTCCTTTATACAGCTATCTACAACACACAATCCAGGGACTTAATACATCAGATTGAATCTAAGACATTCCAATTAGATTTCTGTATTTTTAAAATTGTCTACCAAATTGGGTATTTAAAAATGATCTTTATCATTTGAGGAGACCACAGAGTTCACTGATTCCCAACAACTGTCAAAAAAAATCTCCATAAACAATTAGACTTAGACTACATGACTGCACAAGGGAGTAATAGGAAGAAATAACTCCTCTTACAGCCCTGCATGGGCTACAGAGACCTCACACCCACTACATATCCATTTATTTCTCACCAGTTCTTAGCAGGTGGGTGAAGACTGGGCAAAAGGATGTAGGGACTGGATGAAGCCTTGGGTTCTCCTCTTTCCCACGTGCTAAGCTACTACAGTCAGGCTATAATTTGCTTCTGTTACAGGTTAGCAGTAAATTACTGCTTTCCCAGAGGAAAAGGAACTCAAGGGAGGGATTGTGACTCAGTCACAATGCCCCCTAGAGCAGGGTTTCTCAACCCGTGGGTCAGGACCAAAATTGAGTCACCAGAATGTTTCAAAGGGTCACATGGCAGCTCCTGTCCCATAGGGCTGGCTGGGCTTGCCTCCCTGCTCCAGGCATTGCAGCCTCTGCAGTCCCAGCACCATTTGGGTTTGGCCCAGCCATCATGATGATGGAAATCTAGGTAGGCCAAATTTGAGTGAGTGGCACTGCAACCCCATGAGCCAGGTCACAACTCCACTCTCACAAGTTTGATCCAGTCAGGGGAGTGGGGCCAAACCTGAGTGGCTCTGCAACCTTGGAGGTTGCAATGCTCAAAACCAAGTCCAGTCAGTCCCACAGCACAGAAGCTGCTGGAGCTGCCGCTGTGGGGTGAGGGGCAGGCCCCAACTGAAATCACCCCAGAGCCTCCACCCCCAGACTGTTTACTGGGTTGTGACAGGCCATCAAAATTTACAAATGGATCATAATCCCAAAAAGGTTGAGAACTGCAGACATAGGGCTACTCCTGCTTATGCATCACCCCTTCTTATGGGTGGGTGTAAAGTCACAATCAAGCCCTTAAAAAAAAAGGGGGCGGGGAGGAGTACTCATCAAAATTTATTGTCATTTATTACTTTTTATTTATATATTTATTTGTGGAAAATAAATCATTATAATGAGACATGAGTGAATAATGCCTAATAAATGATATAACTGACTTTCACCTCTTTTTTTTCCCCCTTGTAGAATGTCCATGAAGAGATGATTTTATCAAATGTATTTGTTATTCCAAATTAACCAATGAATTTACTTTTCTAAAAAACAGTATTGTTTTTTAACTCTGTGGCTTGCTACTTGAAATTTGAACTGCTTAGTAATAATTTGTCACATAGCTTAGTGTAATGGTGGGCAACCTGCGGCCCATCAGGGTTATTTGCCGGCAGGCTGCGAGACAGTGTTTACATTGACTGTCTGCAGGCACGGCCACCCGCAGCTGCCAGTGGCCGGGGTTCATCGTTCTCGGTCAATGGGAGCTGCAGGAAACGGCGTAGGCTGAAGAGACGTGCTGGCCACTCTTTCCCGCAGCTCCCATTGGCTGGGAATGGTGAACCATGGCCACTGGGAGCTGCAGGCGGCCATGCCTGTGGACAGTCAATGTAAACCCTGTCTCATGACCTGCCAGCAGATTACCCTGACGGGACACATGTGGCCCGCAGGTTGCCCACCACTGGGTTACTGTGTTGGTTTATTGACTGGATTCTAATAATCAGATTCTGAGCATGAATGCTCCCTGAAAGGGGCATTTAAAAAAAAATCTTATAACATTTAAAAGATTGCTTTCTGAGAGTATTGTCAAAATGAATGTGGAGCTTCACAAATGCAGCATCAATTGATACCAGCGGGAATCTCATAGTTGACTTCAATGAACTTTGGATCAGGCCCTGAGGGCCAGATTTTTAAAAGTATTTAAGCTTTGCTCCACTCAGCATTGCACTCAATAGGATTTTCAAAAGTTTAAGCCCCTAATTCCCATTAGGCACTTATTTGCCTCTTTTGGTGCCTAAATATCTTTTAAAATCTTAGAATCTCCTTAGAGCCAGATAGAAGCCAAAATCCATCATGTAGGCACCAGTCATGTTTTCAAAGCTGTACTGCAGGTGCTGCCTAACCACACTGGTGCCTAAATTTCTGCTAGTCAGCATTTTCAAAGCAGCCTAAGTGGCATTTCTACCTCACAGCTAATGAACTTTTTAGCTTCTAATGAGCTCCTTAGAACCCTAGCTCAAGTCATAGCCTGGAGGCCCTGAAGCAGGATTTTCAAACTAGATGGAGCATAGGCACACACTGACTCACTCACAAGGAATAGGCAAACACTGACCACACCTATGACCTGATACGTGTCAGACCCCACAGTAGGAGGGCCAGATGCAGGCCACCAATAGGTATGAAGGCAGTACAACACCTGCACAAAAGGCAGCTGAGGGGCGAGGGAAATATAGGCATGACAGAGGTATTGAGCATAAGCAGAAGACAGAAAGAGAGAGAGGTCGTTTCAGCTACTAGGGAATGGGCTACATAAGTAGCTGGCCTGGCTTAGTTGCCTAACCCCAGGGGAGCATTCACAGCTAAGGATCCCAACCTGATGGAGGCACCTATCTCTGGCCTGTCAGCCTAAGCCCCTCTCCTCTCCTCACCCCTCTCCTAGCTGCTCCCTGCTCATCTGGCCAGACTCTGAAACTCTCCCCATGCACCCTACAGGGAGCCAAGGTAACCCAGTACTGCCTAACTCAGGGCTGAAGATTCCACAAGGTGTAAGACCCTCTAAGGGTAGGCATTGCAACAGTGAGTGGAGCAATGCCTAAATACCTTTGAAATATCTGGGCCTGAGTGCTCACATAATATTTTTATCATCCCTGTGGTGGGGCAACGACTCACTGGCATGGCACCTCCTGCTGGTCATCCTGGGAATTAGCTCTTTCCAGCCTGGAGCGCCCTCAGCAGGCCAGTGTATCATCTGCTGCTGGCCCTGTGTCCCTCCCAGACCATGGTGCCCTTTGCCCAGGGGTTCTGCCCACCACAATACCCCCTCTGTCTAGGTCTCCCCTCCTAGGGGAACCCCCAACCCTCTAAACCCACCTTGTCTCAGTGGCTACTGCCTGTCATCATCTAGCCCCCACTCCCTGGGGCTGACTGCAGTCTGTAAACCACTCAACATCAGCAACGGGGGTTAGGACCTGCTGCCTTTGCCTATCTCTGAGCTGCCCCTCTGCAGTCCCAGTACCTATTTGACCCATTTAGCAAGGCCTGCAGCCTGGGTTTTTTCCTGGTTGGAGCTCCCCAGCTCCCTCTGCCCTTCCGCAGCATTGCTCCACCTCAGGTACCCTTCTCAACTCCCAGGCAGCCAGGCAGAGCCGGCACAACCCATTAGGCAATGTAGGTGGTCGCCTAGGGCGCTACAATTTGGGGGGCGGCAACCGCAGCGGTATTTCGGTGGCAGGATCTTCTGCTGCCTCTGTGGGGGGCAGCATTTCGGGGCGGGACCTTCCGCCACCTAGGGCGGCAGAAAAACTGGCGGCGCTCCTGCAGCCAGTTCCTTCTCTCTCAAGAAGCGAGAGAGAGAGAGAGTGTGTGTGTTAGCTTTTGGCTCACAGCCCTCTTATAAGGGCCAGCTGGGCCCTGATTAAGCTGGCCAAGTTGTGGCTGCTTTCCCCGTCAGCCTACCTTTTCCCAGCTGCAGCCCTCTCCAGGGCTGCTTTAACCCCTTCAGGGCCGGAGCATGGTGGCCACCCCTCTACAATCCCCCTGCTAATAAGACTGTAATATAGGAAATTGTTTATATATACACTTTGCATTGTAAATCTCATTTTCCTTCATCACCTACCAGCCCTCTTATCTGAAGCTAATGGATTTGATATTAACCTAATCATATGTAATGTATATTTCATTATACTGTAATGCTTTCCTTTTCATAATAGTGCAGTCTATGTGAACACTGATTCCCTCACTTGGTATTTGCTCACTTCAGGAGAGTGTAGAGTTGAATGTTTCTGTAGATAATATAAGGGATTTAGCAGTATTTCCTGGAATCATTAATGGGTTTGGGTGGCTGTAAGTTGTCAATCATTTCTCAGAGCACTTGTAAACAAGGTTAGGGGTTATTCCAGTGTTTTCTTATGTAAGCTACTTCAGATAAATTGGCAGTGTATTCCAACCTCTTAGACTTTGATGGCAGGGGCAAGAAATAGAAACAGAGGTTCTTTATTTTTTGGAGAAAGCTGGGCATTTAACTTCATCTTAGCCTGGATATCTTCACTACCCCAAAAAGCACCTTAGCTGGAATATAATGATCTCTCTATGTTTGTCCTGAATAACGTTTTGAACGCAGAGTTTGAAAAAACTTGAGGAAAAGCTAAATCAATGTAAAGAGGGAAAAATAGAAGTGTTGGAATGTAAATGTGAAACAAGGAAGACAGAATAAGTTATTTTCTATCACTGAAAATTTGATGCAAATGTTAAGGCATGTACACTGAGGAATGTCTACCCATCCACATGTAACCCACATGCTTGCATTGCAGCATTTAATGGTATAAATAAGGGAAGAAACAGTGGGGAAGATACACGGTTTCTTGCTTTTGTTTTGAGGGGATTGATGGAAACAGGTGGCATAACACTGCTGGATGGACCAGAAACATCCAAAAATTGGGAGGGGTGGCATGCTTAATACTTGTGGGAAGCTACTTGGATGACTTCCATTGTGGATAAGCTGCCTGGCAGTATAGACACCCAGAGTCACTCTCTGAGAGTGGAACCAATGGGAATTCAAGAGGGGGGCATTATAAATAGGAGGTGTGAGAGCTTAACTTAAGAACTCAGCACTGCAGCAGCACAGGGACCAAAAGGGTCTGCTGTGAGGAGTGTGTTCCAAAACTTTGCCAGTTTTGTTCGATTTATACTGCAGGGCTCACTCCACTGGAAAAGAGGACTCGAATTTGCTGCAGGCTGTGAAAATTGTAGGCCCTCATTGCAAAAAATCAAGGGGGGTCTGAAAGAACGTGGGGAATGATCCCTTGTTAAATCCCAGCATTAAAGAGCTGGCATGCCCTACAGTGGCACCATTCCTCAGAGACTGAGAAGGGTAACTCCTCTCAGAGAAGAGCCCGAGGATAGTGTAACTATATCTGTACGCATACTTATATGTTGCACTTGAACTTCTTTTAGTAAGTACTAAAACTTGTGGGGGAGGAAGCCTTGAAGTGTTAGCATTAAAAAATTGTTCTTGACAATATTCACAATTGTTTCATGAGTGTTATGTACATTGATATGCCTTTATATAGATATAGATTTTGTATCACTTTCACACACACTCTCTTGTTAGTCTTTCCTGGACTTTTTGAGATAGAGAAACTCTGGTATATACCCCAGCAAAGAGGAAAGCTGAGGTAGAGGGAAAGACATATCACACCTAACATCGTGCTTTCCTCAAACTTATTACCCACGGACCCCCTCCCACCCTCAACACACATGTTAATAATTACATACAAGCATCCAATTAAAATTATCATATCTGTGAGCTAGGCACTGATTATATGGGACTCTGGAGCACACATTCCTTTCTTCTCTAAATCCCCAAGAAAGTTAAAACTGAACACCTACTCTCCTGACCTGTCCACCACTTGACTAGCCTACTTGGGAACCCTCTGTCTGGCTCCTTGGACATCTGACTTTTCACTGAAAAAGGGTTAGATCTGCTAAACCAAATTTTCCACATCTCTGAGCTTTCCCAAATTAGCCCAGAGAACAAGAAAAATAATTGGAGAAGAAAAAAAAGAAAGTGAACCGAACTTTTTTTGACCTTAAAAAATGATTGGCTTGAATTTAAGGTGAAATTCTGAGCTAGTTTTTATTTTTTCTGACCTGGTTTCCCTGTGTCTTGTTCTAGCAATGTGAAAATTAGTTCAGTAAAAATATAAAACTCTCTGTGCTTTAGGGGTCCATGTCAAATACAACATATAAAATTATCTGTCATTCAACTTCTATTACTGTACATGCTGGCTGTAAGCAGTGTCTAGAACCAAAACATTTTTTTCCAGGACATGTTCTACAAGTAAAAAACCAAAGCATGCTCCATGTCTGCCATAGAGAATGAACACATCAAAAGTAACCGGTTGCTAAATCTCAGTTTTGATGAGCTGAGTTTTTGCTAGATGAGAGAAACTGATGAGCAGAATGACAGTCCTCTTAGATCACTGATGGAGATGCAATGAGATGGACAAAAATGTGATACCAGCAAGCTCACAAGAAATGTCAAGTACTTAAGAAATAAGAATGGAAAATAGATAGGAAGCAAAGCTTCAAAATGGAACTATGAAGTACTCACAAAGGAAATGAGTCACCAGAACTAAACTGTAGCACAAAAACAAAACTATCCCTAGGATAAAATTATATTAGTTTGATCTATGTAATTTAAACTAAAACCTATTGAATCACAATGTTTTTCTATAACAAAATGTTTTCATCCTGAGTATGTCCTGAGAATGTCAAAGTACAGCTCATTACATTTTTTTCAATCATAGGTGATTAATTTAATGTTATTATTAATATACTACAAGCATTTTATGAAGTAGCTGAGAGCACTGTGTATATTACATATTAAGTCAATAAATTCCCAAGTTGAAGGAGTTAATACCCCACAACCTCTATGGTACAAGGATTAGAGGCTAGTGACTAGGAGATTGTAGTTGGCAGCAGATGATTGGCCTTCATGGAAAAACTTGGCCACATAAATGAGCCTTAAAGTATTTTCTAAAGGTGGCTAGAGGGAAACTTAGGCAAATTTCTAGTAGAAGTGAATTCCAGCATCAAGGGTCTGATGCTGATAACACTAGCTCCCTTAAGCCACCTTCTTGAAATACTTAGCTTGCGCGCTCCAAATGAAGGAAGCTCCATGACAGGGAGGAGATGGAGAGGCAGTTATCGAAGTAGCTGTGTCCTAGGTCATTTAAGGCTGGAGGAATAGTAATCAGTACCTTGAACATTGCCTGGTAGTTTCTGGCAGCCATTAAAGAGAGCAGAATATAAGTGCTCTCATCAGCCAGCACTACTCATGAAGAAGACAGCCATGTTCAGCACTAGCTGGAGCTGCTGGGTGGTCATGGCAGTTAGATCCAGGGAAAGTGTACTGCAATGGCCTATGCTGTGGGTAAAAAAGGTGTGGCTGATTAAGGTGATGACTTCATCTCAAATTAAACAGTGCAGTCTCTTAGCCAGCCAAAAGTGGTTAAAGCTGTTTCTGATTACTGTTATCTGGGAGAGCAGAAATACTAATTACACCCATAAACAGAGCACTTTGGTGCTAGAATGAACGTAGACTGTGCCAGTTCTTCAAGATATTTCTTCCTTCCCAATCAGCATCACCCACCTCCTGTGTGAACTGAGTTTAAGCCAAATGTTTTTCATCCAGTTCGCTATTTCCACAAGATGTTGGGATAGAAGGTACAAGGCTTCATCTGGATTATATGAAAAGCTAATGTAGACATCAGTGCCAATCAACATATTGGTGATACTGTTGCCTGTGTAGTCTCATAATCTCTACACAATCTCTACATAAATACAGAACTAATCACTAATATTAGTGTCCCTCAAGACCTCTATTGTGATGATTCAACCAGTTTACCACCAAGTTGGAAGTTGTTGTGAAGAGGCATGTTTGTCACAATTGAGATTCACAACAGTGAATTGTTTGGTCAGGTACAAAGGGCAAGTACTTTGTTTTAAGTCTTTATACTCTCTTCATTCCACATACAAAGTTGGGTCTAATAGCGCTGGTAAAATCTAGTTTGGTACTATGCTGAGTTTGCCAGTGCGCAGCCAGTTTCATTTGAAATAACCCTGATGTTTCTGTCCCATTCATTTCCTGAACAAAGCAATAGAACAGGGATCGGCAACCTCTGGCGTGCGGCCCACCAGAGTAAGCGCTCTGGTGGGCCGGGTCAGTTTGTTTACCTGCCATGTCCACAGGTTAGGGCGATCGCGGCTCCCACTGGCCGCGGTTCACCATTCCAGGCCAATGGGGGCTGCGGGAAGTGGCGCGGGCCGAGGGATGTGCTGGCCACCGCTTCCTGCAGCCCCCATTGGCCTGGAGCGGTGAACCGCGGCCAGTGAGAGCCGCGATCGGCTGAACCTGCGGACATGGCAGGTAACAAACTGGCCCGGCCCACCATGGTGCAGGCCACGTGCCAAAGGTTGCCGATCCCTGCAATCGAATCATACTATGAGATGGGTTTTCTTGCGTCTTCTCAAAATGAAGAGAACACCAGCAAATTCAATTCTATTTTTTTACTTAAACAGGGATTTGAACTCTTGAATCCATAAGTGCACTATTTTGTTGCATCACTACCCCTCTCATAAACAGCCTCCTCCGACCTTAACTGGATCGCTAACCATTAATTATATGTGAAGTACATATACCAAAGGATTGTCAGAGAAAGACATTTAATTTCATTTCCAAAATATGTTTAGGACTGAACCCCTTAAGTCTTCTTGCTTGTTTCAGAAAGGCTGAGTAGTCTACAAAAGTTGCAGTCGATCATATTTTTAGTATGCTTTTTTGGGGCAGATTCCTGAAACAGCAGTACTGGCAGACCTAATGTTACAACATCTCCTGTCTGCTATGTGTTAAAATTGTCTCTGGGTATTCAGGCACTTAAAATAACTTTTTATGGGCAGTCAAACTCAGAAGTAAATGGATATTTCTTTAGTTTTGCTTTAAATGTCCAGACAGATTAACATACTAAGAAAGGAAGTTCCATAAAAGGCCTATTCCAGAGATCGAAAATATAGTTGCACCAAGGATTTGCACTCAGAACTTAAAGTTATATTTTGGACAAATTACATAATTTGCTGATTCTGACCTTTACAGAATGACCAGAAACATATCTGACAATGAATCTGAAAGGTATATTTAAATGCAACCTTTATAAATGAGTAATAAAACTTAAAATCTGTGGATAGATTTGATGACAATGTTAAACCCCAGGTGGATTCAAACAGATATTGTCCAATTGAGTCACCATGGTTGAAGCTTTTCTCAGCAATCATTTACAAGCAGCTCTTAAAATGTCAACATTATTTAGATTAAAATTCATTTTATTACGAGATATGTCTACCTGGCTTTCGTATTGTATTAATATTAATTATTTATAAGTGCTAATCATGTGCCAGGTGCCATGTATTTAGAATAGCACTCAAGAGAAAGAAAGGACAGTATGGTGGTTAGGACACTACTCTAGCACTTAGGGAAGGTGGGCTTGAGTCCCTGCTTCAACTGATACTTCATGTGTGAACTTAGGTAAGTCACTTATTCTCTCTGGCTACATCTACACTACAGGGGGGAGTCGATTTAAGATACGCAAATTCAGCTACGTGAATAGCGTAGGTGAATTCGACGTATCGCAGCCGACTTACCCCGCTGTGTGGACGGCGGCAAAATCGACCTCTGCGGCTTCCCGTCGACAGCGCTTACTCCCACCTCCGCTGGTGGAGTAAGAGCGTCAATTCGGGGATCGATTGTCGCATCCCCATGGGACGCGATAAATCGATCCCCAAGAGGTCGATTTCTACCTGCTGATTCAGGCGGATAGTGTAGACCCAGCCTCTGAATCTCAGATCCCTAATTGTAAAATGGGAGGATGATGATGACAGTATGTCCTACCTAGTAGATGTGTTGTGAGGATAAAAGAGGATAGAGATCATGAGACATTCAGATCCTATGGTAATGGAAGCCAGACAGGTATCATAGATACACATGTCTCTTCATTTCAGTATACAGACAACTTAATTGTATAGGAAATCTAGAATATTATCCTGGTAATGCAAAACACCAAAACTTAATCTTTTTGCTTTTGCATACATCCTAATGATTCTAACAATACTTATAGTGGCTAGTGCACTGGCCTGGGACTTAGGAGACCTGGATTCAATTCCTGTCTCTGCCACTGTCCTGCTTTGTGTTTTTCGGTAAGTCACTTTTCCTCCCTGTGCCTCTGTTTCCCCATTTGTAAAATGCGGATTCAGATTCTGACCTCCTTTGCAATGCGCTTTGAGTTCTATAGATTAAAATTGCTATGTCAGAGCCTAGATACTATTACAAAAATATTCATCATCATCATCACCATGCCCATAACTGCATTGGTCATTGGGGCACCATCATTGATGAGCAATCAACCAATTGTCTCTACCCCTGACGATTGTGTGTCAGTGTTTGAGTCTCCACGAAGTCCATTCCTGTCCACTATTTTATGTGGTCAATCCATCTTTTCTTCTGTCTACCTCTTCTTCTCTTCCCCTGTACTGTCCCTTGGAGGATGATTTTGGATAGACCAGATGATCTTGTTACATGGCCGTACCACTTCAGCTTGCGCTTCTTCACAAAAATATTACTTTATTTTAAAAAAGAAACGTGTAGCTAAAAATACAGGAAAATGCTTGTTATAAGCATGTGTATGCATGTAAATATTAATATAAAAAGGAAGCACACTCTGTTTAAAACTGGTATTTCATTTTCAGAGATTCTGAATAAGTTCTTATTGCATTAATGGAGAATATGGGAGCCCTCCAGTGGCCACAATGTTTCTAAATTTCCATAGATTAACTACAGTTCTGTGAACCTTACCTATTTAGTTAAACACAGTTTTCTGACAAAGCCAGACTCAAGTTTGAATAACAGAAATTTGTGTCCCCTCCATGTCCCTGGGACTTTCAGGTTTCTGAACTCCCAGCAAACTGAGTGCAGACCCTGGTGAAATCAATGCACCATCTCCTTTGCCTTATGTCACTCCCTTTTCCCAGTAAGCCCTGGATATGTACATTTCTTCCCACTAATATCCTGGTGACTCATCCTCTGCCCTCCCACTGGCCCTCTCATGTTTAAGTGTTGCTGACAAAGAGAATTCTTCCCCCTCCTGGGAATGGTTGGCTGGCCTGATCCTCCCATCTTCAGACTAGCTGGAACAACTGGTTAGTCTACGCGCTCTCAACCCTCCATGGGAGTTGGGAAGTGGGGCTGCTCTCCCCTTTTAGTATAGTAGGAAGCTCGTTAGGAGAGTGAGCTCCCTGCCTATCTATTTCTCTGTTCTGTAACACTGGGGCAGGAAACACTTGTGTAACTAATGAGATTCTGTGATCTGAGATGCACCAAATTGCCCTATAGTAGAGGGTTATCAATAGTAACGCCTTGTTCCAAACTATAAGGCACTTTGGGGTGTCTGAAGCCACAGACCAAGTTAATTAGTGGGAAAAGAACTGTTCCCTACTTGTATTAGCCACCCAACCTGTCTGCACCCCCTTAAGAAGTGTAGCAGCAGGCATGCTCCCCTGTGTGCCAGCAGACTCCACTGAGACCCCACTCCACCCTTGTGCAGACTGGTCTCCTAATAGCACAAATGTGACGTAAATGTGCGCCTATAGTGAAGACACGGTTGGCCTTTATTTGGGTTTGCAATTCTTGGAAACTATTTTGTCTTTTTTAAGCACTCAAGCCTAACTACCCAGTGGTGCTCCCAGGCAGGATGTGTCTGTGAAGTTACCACTAGCTCTTTGCGGGTGACGAACATATTAGAATACAAATACCAGAAAATCTTCAGACTTTTCAGATATCACTACTTAGAACAATTGTGGGCTGGAAAAAAAAGGCCAAGGGTATTAGAAGATTTTCTTCTTTCTTCTTCTTTTAACAGGGATGACTTTTGTTGAAAATATGTGCTGATAAGTGCACCAAGTTACTAAGGATACTTATTTGAACCTTTAGCATCCAATGTATTCATAAGGAGCCAACAGAAAAAGCTATAGAATCAAAGCCCACTGAAGTACTATTATGTGCAATACTGTCATCACAGGTGGGTTTAGCAGAAGTTAATCTTTTTGTTACTTTAAAAAATATTTATGGCTCATACTTTGTCTCATGCTATTTAGACGGGGAACATTTTTGAGCTGTTTTTGCTGGTTTCATTTCAAATATAAAGATGTTCACTGAAGTAGAGAGCACAGCAGAGATCAGTTTGTGAAATGCTTGGGCAGCTTCACAGCTTCTGCATCCAGATTCCAGTGATTTTTGCCATATTTTATATAGCAGCTGCAGGCTCCAAGCCCCCCATTGTCATGGGGAAAAAAAGGCCTCATTTAACTGCTGGTGGAGCTCTAGAGTGTGATGTGTGTTTGTTAGTCTAAGGCATCTATTCTTTGTGTCAGCTACTAACTCCAGACACCACTGAGCATCTCCTATCCCCTGCTAAGCTATGTGTGGAGGCAGCAGGTCATTGCTATAGTCTGTCATCCAACAAAAGAGAAAGGGGGCAAGGGAAATATTTGTGTACAGCAGGGACTAAGTGACAGGGAAAAATAAACCTTTCTGTTGTGACTGAAAGGCTAAGCGATTAGCATATGACTGCTGCTGGCCCTTAAACCACTGGAAGGGTAAGAAAGATTAACTGTCAGCGAGGTTCTGAACTATGTAATCTGACCAAACTGTGCTGAGAGGATGCTGATTTTAGTTACCAGGCCCACATTATGCATAATTCCCTTATCATCAGGAGATATACAAAGTATACAGTGAATCAGGCAGCATTGACCTACAGCGTGTGAGCAGCACTATTGTAACCATGGCTACCTTGTGACAGAGCAGCTTGACAGACAACACATCCCACCAATTCTTCCCTTTACATGAACATGTTTCCCATTTGTGAGATTATTACATGCAATTTTCCATCTTAGATAATGACCTGGCAGCTCCAGTCTCTCAGAGAGACCCGCTCATTTTAACTTCCTGCAGACCACCTGTAACCTCCACAACCTCCTAGTCTGCAGCTGCCTATGATTATGGAGAGAGACTTGTTTCTGCTACATTTAGGGCTGAAACAAGCCAGCCATTACATAGTCTGTCCTAGCCTGAATAAACCAGAAACAAAATCCTGAGATTTCACAGCCATGATCTTACTGCATAGAAGACATTGAGGGGGAGGGATGAGAGAGGGGAGGGAAGTGGGGGAAGGCAGGGAATTAGGCAAATCAGACAGTTTTTGGAAGATATGTAGATCCAAAAATTAAAGTTTTTGGTTGTGTTTGTAACATTCATTTGCTGTTTTGAACAGAAAAAAATATTTTGGTCTGATTTGCCTCTTACACTGGTTGAAATAAGGAGTAATTCTGTTAGAATCAATTATTTGATTTGGTATAAAACCAATGTGAGAGGAGAATGAGGTCATTTACATTTGGTTTTGTAGGTTATCCTTGGTGGAATCAGTACACTTCTGATGGTGTTAGTGTGTGTGCATTGTGCGTGTATTTATGTAGTTATAATTAAAGCTTTTTCTATCTACAAATTTTCATGGGACAGGAAAACTGTTTCATGTCCAGCTCAAGCACTTTAGTATTTTCAACACCACATGCTACCAAAATAAAGGATGTTTGTACATGTTGTGCTTCCTAAATATTGTTTTGTGTGGCAGACCAGTTGTCACAGGAGACATGCTTCCTAAAGAGTGGGTTATAGCTATTGGGCCAGACTGTGGACTATAGGAACTTCTGGAGAGCTATTAGAGAGACCCACAGGCTCCCTAGGAGTTCCTCCAGACTATATAAGTTCTACAAGAAACCCTCAACTTCTTAGATGAGACCCCTCAGTCACCCCAGTGTCCCCTCACATTCACCAACAATTACTAACAACTCACTAGGCTACCTTTCTCATCATTTCTCAGCAAGTGCTCACTGCTCTGTCACTTATACCAGGCTACTCCTGTGTTTACACTGAAAACTAACTTATTTTGCTTCTTTAGAGTCATATACAGTCTTCTAAAAAACACATTTGACAACTTTATGAATAAAAACAACACTGAATGCTGGGAACCGTCACTCCATGCTGCTCCCCAAAGCATGCTTGCCTCCAAATAGCCAAGAATTGGTAAACATCATAAGAACATAAGAACGGCCATACTGGGTCAGACCAACGGTACATCTAGCCCAGTGGTTCCCAAACTTGGTTCGCGGCTTGTCCAGGGTAAGTCTCTGGTGGGCCACGAGACACTTTGTTTACCTGGAGTGTCCGCAGGTACGGCCGCTTGCAGCTCCCAGTGGCCACGATTCGCCGTTCCCGGCCAATGGGAGCTGCGGGAAGTGGTGGCCTGGCCCGCGCCGCTTCCCGCAGCTCCCATTGGTGGGAACAGCAAACCGCTGCAACTGGGAGCTGTAAGCGGCCATACCTGTGGACACTCCAGGTAACCAAAGCATCTCATGGCCCACCAGGGGCTTACCCTGAACAAGCTGCGAACTAAGTTTGGGACCCATTCATCTAGCCCAATATCCTGTCCTCCAACAGTGGCCAATGCCAGGTGCTTCAGGGGGAATGAACAGACCAGGCAATCATTGAGTCATCCATCCCCTGTTGTCCACTTCCAGCTTCTGGCAGTCAAAAGCTAGGTACACCCAGAGCACTGGGTTGCATTCCTGACCATCTTAATTAATAGCCATCGGTGGACCTATCCTCCAGGAGCTTATCTGATTCTTTTTTGAATGCCATTATAGTTTTGGCCTTTACAACATCCCCTTGCAATGAGTTCCACAGGTTGACTGTGTATTGTGTGAAATACTTCCTTTACTTTGTTTTAAACCTGCTGCATATTAATTTCATTGGGTGACTGATGATTTTTGTGTTATGCAAAGGAATAAATAACATTTCCTTATTCACTTTTTCCACACCATTCATGATTTTATAGATCTCTATCATATTCCATTTAGTCTTCACTTTTCCAAGCTGAACAGTCCCAGTGTTTTTAATCTCTCCTCATATGGAAGCATTTCCATGCCCTTAATCATTTTTGTTGCTCTTCTTTGTACTTTTTCCAATTTATAATATACCTTTTTGAGATGGGGTGATCAGAACTGCACATAGTATTCAAGGGGTGGGCATATCATGGATTTATATAGTGGCATTATGCTATTTTCTGTCTTATCTATCCTTTTCCTAATGGTTCCTAACCTTCTGTTGACTTTTTTGATTGCTGCTCCACATTGAGATGATTTTCAGTGAACTATCCACAATGACTCCAAGCTCTCTTTCTTGAGTGGTAACAACTAATTTAGACCCCATCATTTTGTATGTGTAGTTGGGATTATGTTTTCCAATGTGTTTTCCATTGCACTTATCAACATTGAATTTCATCTGCCATTTTGTTGCCTAGTCAGCAGTTTTAATGCTTTCAATTTAACAATTTTGAGTAATTTTGTATCATCTGCAATTTTTGCCACCTCATTGTTAACCCCTTTTTCCAGGTCATTTATGAATATGTTGAACAGCACTGGTTCCAGTACAGATCCCTTGGGGACATCACTATTTAGCTCTGTCCATTCTGACCATTTATTCCTACCCTTTGTTTCCTTTCTTTTTACCAGTTACTGATCTATGAGAGGACCTTCCCTCTTATCCCATGACTACTTAATTTTGCTCAAGAGACTTTGGTGAGGAATCTTGTCAAAGGCTTTCTGAAAGTCCAAGTACACTATATCCACAGGATCACCCTAGTCCACGTTTTTTGTTCCCCTCAAAGAATTCTAATAGATTGATGATGCTTGATTACCTTTACAAAATCTGTGTTAACTCTTCCATATAAACTGGCTGTGGGGAAGTTTAGGCTTGAAATAAGACGAAGATTTCTGACGGTCAGAGGGGTGAAATATTGGAACAGCCTTCCGAGGGAAACGGTGGGGGCGAAGGACCTGTCTGGTTTCAAGATTAAGTTAGATAAGTTTATGGAGGGAATGGTTTAATGGAAAAACATGATTTTAGCCAAATGAATACCGTGCCTTGGTAGGTAAATAGTATAATGGCCAATGAGGGTCAGGCTGGAGACTCTTGCCTACATGCTTGGGGTTTTACTGATCGCCATATTTGGGGTCGGGAAGGAATTTTCCTCCAGGGTAGATTGGCAGAGGCCCTGGAGGTTTTTCGCCTTCCTCCGCAGCATGGGGCAGGGATTGCTAGCAGGAGGGTTCTCTGCCAATTGAAGTCACTGAGCCACAGGATTTGGGGACTTCAACAGCAGAGTCAAGGGAAAGGGTAGGGATGGCTTTGTGGCCTGTGACATGCAGGGGGTCAGACTAGATAATCATAATGGTCCCTTCTGACCTTAAAGTCTATGAGTCTATGAGTCTATGTACAAATCATGTTTATCTATGTGTCTGATAATAATCCAGCTTCTTCTTCTGCAGATATAAATTTCCCAAATCTAAAACTGAGCAAATCGAATAGTGGTGGTGAAGGCTCACACATGGTACCAGAGAAAAGCATCTGTAAAACCAATATACTGTAATCCACATTTGCTACATTCATCATAAAAATTGAGTGAGGATGTATGCAGCTGATAAAAGTGACCTTCTTAAAGAATTTTTAGTCTTACATTAGGAAAGGTACAAGGCTCTATGTTACAGAGTAGTTATGAAATGTGTGCTAAGTGGTCTAGAGGCTAAAGCTTAGGGTTAACAATCCAATAAAGTGGGTTCTATTCTTGGCTCTGCCAATGATGTGCTGGGTGAGCCTGGGCAAATCTCTTCCCCTTATTCTGCTCCTGATTGCCCTGCCAGCCTTTGTGTGTCTTTACTCTATAACAGGGATTAGCAATCTTTGGCATGCGACCCGCTAGGGTAAGCACCCTGGTGGGCCGGGCAGGTTTGTTTACCTCCCTCGTCCGGAGGTTGAGCTGATTGCAGTTCCCACTGGCCGCGGTTCACCGCTCCAGGCCCATGGGGGCTGCGGGAAGTGGCGCAGGCTGAGGGATGTGCTGCCCACCACTTCCCGCAGCCCACATTTGCCTGGAGCGGCAAACCATGGCCAGTGGGACCCGCGATCGGCCGAACCTGCGGACGCGGCAAGTAAACAAACCGGCCCGGTCCGCTAGGGTGCTTACCCTGGTGGGCCTCATGCATAAGGTTGCCAATCCCTGCTCTATAGATTGTGAGCTGTTCAAGGTAGGAATGTTCTTACTATGTGTTTGTGCAACACCTGCTATAGTAGGGCTCCAATCTCAGTTGGGGCCTCTAAGTCCTACAGAAATACAATTTAATCAATAATAAGAATGAGAAGAAGAGAAACTGGCAGGTAGAGCTATTCAGGTGACCTTACTGTTGTAGCTGCATTTTTTTTGCTGCCGTTTCCACAAACTTTACTGAAATTACTATTACTAAACTGAAGTGCCATTTTAACTTAACATTTATTAGATTTCTAAAGTGTGATTTTCAAATCTACAGTGTTATTTATTTTTTTCCTTCCAATTCACTGATAATTTCTCAAGTTTAATAATATTTTGTTCTTTCTTTCTTCACTATAAACACTTTCTCAAATAGAACAGGAGTACTTGTGGCACCTTAGAGACTAACAAATTTATTAGAGCATAAGCTTTCGTGGACTACAGCCCACTTCTTCGGATGCATATAGAGTGGAATAAATATTGAGGAGATATATATACACACATACAGAGAGCATGACAACTCCCACCTGTTCATGCTCTCTGTATGTGTGTATATGTATATCTCCTCAATATATGTTCCACTCTATATGCATCCGAAGAAGTGGGCTGTAGTCCACGAAAGCTTATGCTCTAATAAATTTGTTAGTCTCTAAGGTGCCACAAGTACTCCTGTTCTTTTTGTGGATACAGACTAACACGGCTGCTACTCTGAAATTTCTCAAATAGGTGACTTTCAACGTAATACAGCCTGTATTCTAACTGGAAACTTTACCTCTGTTATTAATCTTATGCAGAACCTTCCAGATTCTCTGCATGTTACCAAGAATTTCTAGTGCACGTTCTGTTATGGCATTAATTGCATTTTTCCTTTCAAATATGGATTTATTTTTGACTTGGGAACAGCCAGAGGCCTTCATGACAGAATCAGGTAACGCCTCATGGCAGTTAAACATGGCAATTTCTCTAGACAGATTGATTTCTCTCCTTTCACAGGTGTAATTTTCACAACCAGCTTTATACCCTAGAACCATTACTAGGATCCCTGCTACAAGAAAAACAGCTAACACCAGTCTTACGATTCTTCAGAGGTCCTGGCTCCGTCCATGGATAAAACACACAAGCTAAATTTGGCTACTATTTTCTACTTATTTCATTGGTGTTTATTGATTATCCTTCCTCTGCTCACACGCACCCCTAAGTATAGAGTGTAGTCAATAGATTTCACAGCTCTGTAAGAAAACAAAGCCACCCATCAATAGCAGTCTCCTCAAATGTAAGAGTCTGCTCTGTAAACAACCTGCCGCCCCAGTAGAAAGGTAAGATACCTCTCAAGAGCATATGCCACATTTCCTTGAGCCTCTGGGAATGAAACCATTAGAATACATTTTCTCCATATAACTCACAGCAAAGAGCAATCACACTAAGAAGGTGTGAAGTATTTACTGTAGTTCTAAAACTTCAAAGAAATAAGGTGAAAGTCTAAGCTCACACAACTTTTATTCCATGCTTCTTAGAACCTATAATTGGCTTGTGAACAAATAGCATTTTCTTGCTAACTTTTTCGAGCCAGTCTTTGTAAATGATTTTGTCTCTCTTCCATGCCCAAAATAGTGGCTGACTTCAGTGAGAGTTCTGACATATTAAGAAAAACAAGATTGGGTTTGATATTTGAAAGGATGTAAGAGCCATTTTTATTTTATTTTTTACAGTAAGCAACTGATTTGCAGAACAAAGCTTTAATACACAACCTGATTACACCTCTATAGTTACATTGATTTCAATGGAGTTACTCTTGTCTCTTTAAACTAGTGTAACTGGAAGGAGAATCAGGCCCGGTATACGTAAAGGACACCGTGCTTATTTATCTTAATGAGTTTAATTGCTCTGAACTTGCAAGTTAATGCACTTTTAAGCAAAAAAGCATTCTACATGCATTCCAGGCTGACATATTCTGAGATATACTATATAATTTCAAGATTTGCTAACAAGACATTTTTTAAGAACTGCGATGAGAAATTTAAACTCAGGTAATCATAGTGTTTTAGGTAATGTGACTTCATTTGAGCCTCTAGAATAAAGCAAAGCCCTGGTCCTAATTTTGCAGATTGGTTTTAGATCCCTGAAAATTAGTACTTAAATTTCATTCAAATGTATAAATCACTAGATATCTCTGCTGAGTGTTAATTTAACATATCAGATGAAAACAAGGGAAATGGTATACAGCTAACAACTATACTGTGATTTATTGTGCAATACAGGATAGCTGTAATTTAACATTAACACGCAATCATATTTGAATAACATAAATTTCAACGTGTGGATTGGATGTTCGTCTGATGACCGGATGCAAGCTGAGTACTATAGTTTGAGAGCAGTAGTGACTTAACAACAGATCACTGTAACTGCAAAAATGATAGCCAAAAACACATCTCTTTGAAAACCCCTGGGAACATTATCACTAGTACAAATGACCCTCTAAGGACATATATATATATTTTACAGTATTTTATTGATGTTCTTCTATTTTATATTGTTTTCTAGGTATTGAAATAAACTGAGAAATAAGCACTTAAATGTCCAGCATGTTGTTTTGTGGGGTCAACATTAATAAAATTATATCTTGTATGTATTATTTTTAACATTATTAATCTTTTTTATCAATTCACTTGAATGTGTATTTATAATATATGTGTGTATATATATATATATATATATATATATATATATATATATATATATATATATGTTACAACCCTGATAATATGACAGAAAATAAGATGTGGGTATTATGGCCTGTAGGAAACAAAGCCTTTAACTCTCTGACAACAACTACTGACATTTTACAGTACAACTCCTGAGGGCCTTAATGACCATAACGTCAAGTTGAATCTACTATTAATATACCTCACTGGTAAGGAGTGAGTGTTATGATTTTTATCCTGAGTGTGAAGGGCACATAACTCATAAGGATCATGAGCCCAAACTGAGTTATTAAAGGGTTTCCCATAAGCAAAGAAACAGAGTCATTCTTTTCTTGTGACAGCTTCTACTTATGCTAGTGAAACTTTCACAGAGAAAAAAGTGATCTATGCTTAATTTTAAAACTTAGCATTAAGAAGAATATGAAATGAGGTTCAGCTTACATGGGTAAGTAAAGAATAAGACCTGTCTGAGCTGCGTATTTTCTTAGTTTGGAACATTATATTTTATTAGAAGTAAAATAAATTAACCCCCCCCCCCTTTTTTTTTTAGGAAGGGTCAAAGATTTGCTACAGGTTAAGGCTTGGTTGATTATTATTAAATATTTATGAATTACACATTGCAGGCAGGTACAGTATCTCAAACCATACCATGCCATCAAACTAAGTTAATGTTCAATATTCATATTGAAAGACAAATATTATTATTGCTGTTACTTTTTCATCTTCCTAATTGTTCAGTATTGTTGTGTTGATCACATAGATCAGTCCTGCAAGTGCTCCTCATATGAAACTTCCACTGAAGTCAATAGGAGCTCTGTGCATATAGTGCCTGTGGGAACTGCTCATAAAATGGGAAAGGACACTTCTTAGATGAATACATTAAAATATATGATGCACATGAATTCTTCCACAGCCAAGACCCCCCTCTAAGGAGATGTTAGTTCTTCCGGGGGGGGGGGGAGGGGAAGAAACCCAGCACATAAACACCTAGATCAGATAAGCAGGAAAGGGGCAAGGATTTCAATATCACAAATGACTGTTGGTGCCTCAATTTTTGGGTGCTTAACTTGAGACATGTTAAAGAAGCCTGATTTTCAGAGAGTGCATAATGTGAATGTTCTGAAATTCAGGTCATTTTACGATGTCTCAACTTGGACAACCAAAAATGGAGGCATCTAAAATAACTAGTTACTTTTGAAAAGACTGGCCATGATGTATTTGTCATTTGCAGATATATGGCCTTTGATCCACTGTTCATCAAAATAATTTGGTACCATAATCTGGCTCCTAGACAAGTTATACACAGACATAGTACCCCTTTGTAAAAAAAAAAAAACAAGCTGTTCTGAATTGGCTCTTTATTGATACATTTGTTTTTACATTTACATACTAATTCTGAAGCAATCTGAGCCGTGTTCCTACTAGTTCATGTTTACAATACAGAACGGCTGATGAGACACTTATGTGATTGGAAGTATTATTACAATATTGAATATGTAATATGTCAGTAATTCATGGTCTGTTGATAGAATGAATTTAAACAAATGAGTTTGCTTCTTGTATCTGTTTCGACTTTCATTACAAACTGCATAAACTGAAAACTGAAACAAATGAGAAAAATATCTCTTGAGAAGTGGATGACTACTGAAGAAATATTCATGATGTGTGCAGAATAATGAATGTGATTGTACTTTAAATAAGATCGATAGAGGAACTGGTGTCATTAATGCATCTATGGATGTTTTGTTTTCCTCCAGTGATAAAACTAGTGATTTAGATAAACCAAGGCCTGTCATGAGCAATGGCTTATATGCTCCCCTCCTGTGCAAAAACAAGTGCAGAGGAACATATTAATGCAAAATCTCTTTGACTCCAGTGGAGTCAACAAATTCTGCATTCTTCACATTTGTCTAAATAGATTGGGAGGATAGGGACCTGATAAAATGGAATGGAGAGCCAGGGATCTGGGTTCCCAACCCCACAGGAATGTCGAACTGTGGAGACAAACTCCCTACAGACCCTCTTCCAGCCATGACAGGACTAAGGCTAAGGGCCTTCAGCCACGATTGATTTCATTTGGAGTCATGGATACTCAGCAGTTCTGCAACTCAATTCCCTTGTATTTTAATTCATCAGTGGTTAAATATTCTTTCAGTAGCCTCATATACTACCAGAGACTTACCTTGCTATCTCTTTTATTTTAGTTGTTGGGTGTTTGCTTTTTTGCAAAGATTTTCCCGTTCAATTAATACTATAACTTGCCAGTATTGAGACATCATACAGCCTTGTGTAGAATTATAAGTGTATACTAACCTAGGAAAGTGGAACCTAATGCTAAGTGTTTCATGCTTTTAGTATCTGGCAGTTCAGGTACTGTAATGTCAAAAACGGATGAATTTTGTAGCACTTGGAGAACTAAAGCAAGTAGTGGATATCTCAGAATCTGTACATCTCTATTTTGTTTATTGTTAAAGGGCAACAACTGGTGACAGTTTTGTTAGCTAACCACATAATAACTTTGGAGATTCCACATGGCACTCTGACAGTAAATTTTCCATGTGTTAGAAGGTATCAGCTAACAGAGACCTGAAGAGAGAATTTTCTTTGATAAGTCCACAGAATAAAACTAAGAAAATAAGAAATAAGAAAAGTCTTGCATGCTAGTCTTCCTTTTGTCACACATCGTTTAATGCATTGTAAATGCTGACAATCTAGCAATGCTGAAATGAAGTCTAACTATAAACTAAAATCTACCCATAAAAATGCGGCTGCACTGAGAGCCCAGACCACCTATTGCAAGGATTCTTTAAAGCTTCACGTACAGAGCTTAATATTTCATTTTAACTTCCACACTATCCCATGCTGTGATGTTTTCCTTGTTCCTTATGTGCAGGTCATTCTGCATATTTCCCACAGAATTCCCGCAGAGGACCTTTGACATGTTCATGAAGTTACAAAAACATTTGGATGAGCAAGTCTACAAAAATGGATAAACATTCCAAATTCTTATGGAGTAAAATAACATGAAAAGAGCCACCAAAGGAAAGTTGATTACCTTTGTAAGAATGTGTCTTTTCAATTTCCCCATTGTAAATCTTTCTGTGGTGCCCTGATGTGCATGAGTGACATCTTTGAATGGCATTTTCAAAAGTAAATGTTGATATGCTAGTGTAGTACACATGAGGGCCAATGACAATATAAAAGGCATTAGCACATGTTTTTCAGGATGATCTGGTGGCCTAGTCATAATGTATTGGGGCGCCTGGATTCAGCAGCTTGTCTCTGAATGACAAGGACTAGAAGAACTGCCTTGAGGAACATGTTCAGTCCCTAAAAGATTACAGGTGGAAGGAGTGTCTCATACCGTCCAGCAGCAAGGAATGGAAGGGAATCTACTTTATATAGATATAAAGTATATATCTGCATATACTTTAAGGCCAGAAGGGACCATCATAATCATCTAGTCTGACCTCCTGCACATTGCAGGCCACAAAACTTTACCGACCTACTCCTGTAACCTCAAGCCATAACCTCTGACTGAGTTTCTGAAGTCCTCAAATCTTGATTTAAAGACTTCAAGTTACAGAGAATCCACCATTAATTCTAGTTCAAACCAGCAAGTGACCCATGCTTTAAGTTGCAGAGAAAGGTGACCCCTCTTCCTCCTCCTCCCCCCCACTCAAGGGTCTCTGCCAATCTTATCTGGGGGGAAATTCTTCCCCAACCTCAAATATGGTGATCAGTTAGATTGACCATCTGTGTGAGACCCACCAGCCAGACACCTGGGAAAGAATTCTCTGTAGTAACTCAGAGCCCTCCCCATCTAGTGTCCCATCACTGGCCATTGGGGATATTTGCTACTAGCAGTTGCTGATGGGCCATAGGCCATTGTAAGCAACCTCATCATACCATCCCCTCCATAAATTTATGAAGTTCAGTGTTGAAACAAGTTAGGTTTTTTTTGCCTCCACTACTCTGCTTTGAAGGCTGTTCCATAACTTCATTCCTCTGATGGTTAGAAACCTCCATCTCATTTCAAGGCAAAACTTGTTGATAGCCTTTTTATATCCATTTGTTCTTGAACCAACACTGGCCCTTAATTTAAATAACTCCTCTCCCTCTCTGGTGTTTGTCCCTCTGGTATATTTATAAACACCAATCACATCTCCCCTCAGCCTTAGTTTTGTTAGGCTAAACAAGCTAAATTCCTTAAATCTTCTCCCATAAGGCAGGTTCTCATTCCTTTGATTTTCCTAGTGGTCCTTCTCTGCACCTGTTCCAGTTTGATTTCTTCTTTCTTAAATGTGACAGAGCAGAATTATACACCATAATCCAGATGAAGTCCCACCAATGCCTTGTATAATGATAATATACTTCCCTATCTCCACTGGAAATACCTTGTCTGATGCATCCTGGGATTGTCTTAGCCTTTTTCATGACCGCATCACATTAGCAGCTCATAGTCATCCTGTGATCAACCAATATACACCGAGGCCTTTCTCTTCTTCTGTCACTTCCAGCTGATAAATCCAGCTGATAATTCTTGTTGTTGGTCCCTAATTTCGTGTCTTCCACAAATTTTGTTAGCACACGCCTACTTTTTGTGCCAAAGCCATTAATGAAAACATTAAATAAAATCGGTCCCAGGACCAATCTTTGAGAAATTCCACTAGTAACTTCCCTCCATCCTGACAATTCACCTTTGTAATCTTCCCTTTAACTAGTTCCTTACCAATCTTTCAATTCTCATATTTATCCCTGTCTTTTCCAATTTAACTAATAATTTTCCATACGGAATAGTATCAAATACTGTATTGAAATCCTAAAATCTATTGTATTTCCTTTGTCTATTAAATCAGTTACTTTCTCAAAGAAAGAGATCAGTTTAATCTGGCACAATCTACCTTTTCTAAAACCATGTTGTATGTATTACAATTATTGTTTATCTCTATGTCTACAATTACTCTCTCTTTCATAATTTGTTCTAAGATCTTGCATACAATGAAAGTCAAACTATCTGTATAAACTTTTGTTTCCTGAATCACCTTTTTTGCCTTTCATAAATATGTCTATATTTGTAATTCTCCAGTCACAGTGTTTAACCCCTGAGTTTATGGATTCATTAAAAATACTTGCTATTGGGCTTGCAATTTCATGTGTCAGTTCCTTTCATACTTTTGGATGGAGATTATCTGCACCCTTCCTCCCCCCCACACACACAAACATTTGGTCCTCTTAAGCTATTTTAGTTTGATTTCCACCTCGGCTATGGTAATTTCTCCTTCCATATCCCAATTTCCATTAGCCACCCTGCCATAGCATCCAAGCGCCTCATTATCTTTACTAAAAACTGAGGCAAAGTATTTATTTAAGTGGTGGGCCATACCTAGATTATCTTTAGTCTCCATCCCATCCTCAGTGTTTAGCAGTCCCACTTCTTCTGTCCTTGTTTTATTTTTATTTATATGGCTAAAGAACCTTTTACTATTAGTTAACTTTCTATGAAAGGTCCAGTTGTGTTTGGCTTTTGACAGTTCACTTTTTCCCAATGTTTTCTGACCTTCAAGAGATAGTTTTCCTTGCTGATCAATCCCTTCTTCCATTCCTTGTAGGCTTTCTGCTTTCCCTTATTAATGTGTTTGAGATGCATGTTCATCCGCTGTGGTCTGCAACCCTTCCCTGCAATATTTTCCCCTCTTGCTTGGGAAGCAGTCATCTTTGAATGTATCTTAAATATGTGCTCTTGAAGGTGAAGAGTGTAAAAGATAGAAACACTGAGGAATGTCCCAGGTCTCCAACAAAAGGATGTAGAGAATTTTCAAAAAAATGTGATTTTATTCAAATTGAGTTGGTAATGAGTTGATATGAGAGTTGTATTAACATGTACATGCTGTGGAGTTGCCAACCATCTTTGATTCTAAAAGATGATCCTAATCTGAGAGGTATTTTTTTTCCTTTCCGTCATGATGGTGAATGGAACTGCCCCACAGGAAACTTACAGGAACTTTCCTGTCTATTACAAGCACTCAACTCACCTACCATCACCTTATATTGAAATAAAATGTGAGCTGTTAACTCCTACTATATTGTAATAATCCAAGTAACAATTTCTTTCCTTTCCTAGAAAATTTGCTTGTGTGATGAATGTTTAGTGTGGGGGATATCCTTCCAGAGATTAAAGTTTGTTACATCTTCAAGGTTTTAATTGGCGATATCCTTAAGGGAGCTGGTGATCATGTGACCCAAGCAATACCTCGTTATTTCAAATATAGTCAGCAGGCCTTAATAGTTTTGCATCAGACTGAACTAATGTTACCTCATTTTTGTTCTTATTAATTATTCACAGCAAAACTGTACATGTTTATGTTTATGAAAAAAATCCCTCATGACTTCAAATGTTCTACTATCTTATTGTATCTTGGCATATATTTATAGGACAATGTGTCACACTTTTCCTCTTGGAAAGTTGATAGCTTTACTCATGAGGCTAAGGCAACATAAAGTCATTTGGGTAAAACTGAGGAAGAGTAAACTACCATTTAAAGTTTGGGATCAATATCAAGTCCATGCTATTGCATGTTGCTATCTACTTCTATTTCTCTTATGAATGCAGAAAAAATCATTCTATTCCATTGCTGCTTGAAGTCTTGCCTGGAGAAATCTGGAATGCTTGGATTCGTACAATCTGTGAATGCTGGAAAATGTGAGAAGCAACACCATGAATATTAAAAAGGAGAGGAGAGGGAATTCTCCCAGGATAACTATTTAAATTCTTATTTATTTCCTTTTCTTTCCCCCACCTCATAATTTCTCCTCTCTTCATTCTCCTTCCAAGGCATGGAGGTGATGGGGAGCCTGGCAGTAGATCTTTCTTCTTCCCTATCTCATCAGAAAGGGATCATAGATCAGCAGGCAACCATTCTATGCCTATGAAGGGAAAAAAGAGAACCATTCTTCTCTTGCTTGCTCTGTGGAAGGGGAATGTGTTTGTTTATCTTCCCATTTCTACCTCTAAAGAAGGAATGGCCCACAGGTATCTCACAGCTAGGATAACATTTATTAATGTTCCAATAGTTCTCCTACTTCTTAGGCAGATAGGATCTCCTGTCTAAAACTCAGAGGAGTTAATGGACGATTTATGAGTGCAGTCCACTAACTCTGGAGCTGCTGCCTTGAGGCACTTTGGATTATGGGGCCCAGCACTATGATTCATGCTTAATCCATCCTCGGGTTGTGCAGCGAAGGGCAATATTATGTGGGTGAGAATATAATAAGATATTGATCCCCCATTGGTTTGAACTGTAATGATTTACCATAATATCATTAATTGATAATATCACTCTTAAAAGACAAAGCATACATCTCTAGGCAAAACTGGGGATTTTTGTCTGAGTATTGTTATTACTACCACCTTATATTTGGACTTTAAAAAAAAAGAAAATATTTTGAATTTCTGTTTCAGTAACTAAATGAGACAGCTGAAATAGTGGGGTTAAGTTACATATTAATTTCCTGAACACAGTGGCCAGATCTGTAGCAGACAGGGGGAAGAATTTCATTTTTCCATACTGTTCAGTCAGTTAATATTTTTGACCCCCTACTGCTTTACCTCTACTAAGAGAATCCAAGAGAAATAGACACCTTTTTACATACTCTGTTGCCCTTCCGCTGTATCAAAGTGGCTTCTGTTAATTCATTTATAGTTCAGGAGATAAGAGAATTAAGAATCTGTTTTGTCACCGTACAATACAGTTTAGCAATAATGGCATGATTTCAAATCAAGGTATTGTCTCAGAGCTGTGTCTAAGTATGGAGGAACTATGACTCATTTTAGCACCTAGTAAAGAGACTACTTCAATGAACTTGGTGAACATCATTGTAACTGCCTGTGGTGCAGATGTGCCTTAAGCAAATAAACAACATAAGATGACACGCATATCCCAGATAAAGAAATCAGGCCTTGTGGACTGTAGCATTTTTGTCTGAGCAAAAGAAGCAGCCTGATTTCTTAAATGTGGTTGAGCAAATCTTCCAACCAAACCAGAACCATGCTCAGATGAGAAATTGGCAACGAGCAATGTAAAGATTAATGCTAAAACCAAAAGTGTATTCAAAGAAATGTGATAGAAACAAAATAGAAATGGGGATGAGATTTCTGTTCAAAGGTTTTAAGTAGCAAAACATTTCCTTTCCCTTAGATATTGAACACAGGTAGCAGGAAATTCTGTGGATCAATCTGCTCTGTTTTCTCATATGAACATTATATGAAACATTCACCAAAGACTCAAGTGGATAAGATCAGACCTGTGGAACAAAAGGGAAGACCAAGACACAGAATAAGGGAAATGTGAAAATAATGCAGGAAATATAGTGATATGGAAGATTTCATTAGTATAAGCAACATAATATCCAAAGAGACTCCCATGAAAATGACTTGTTCAGTCCCTTCATTGTACAGCACACAGGAATGCAAAGAAAGAGACATTCCTGTGGCTCCTTAAAATACAGGGACTGATAGTTTCTCTAGTCCTTGTGGCTAGTGAAGGTAAGGGGATAAGTCTTCTTGTACTACTCATCTACCATCATTATGCACCTGTGCTAGGGCCAGACACAAACTGGACCTTGATATGTTGGGGTTCTTATTTGGAACTGTGCAAAATTCTCTGCTCTAACTTTGTGAATACTTTGCAGTACAGTGAATGCTTTCCAGAAGAAAAGATATACATTTTCCAATGACTTATAACATTACTCATCAATGGAGATGTATGAGTGAGAAAATCCTCCTGTTTTCTTTATTTCTAAGGATGTTTTGTGAATATTAGATACAATGAAAATAGCTAACTAATCTGCTTTTCTGAATCATCTTCCTGTCTGTCTAGTCAGCCTATCCATCTATGGTATTTATAAAGGTGCCTATTACCATGGTATCAAATAGTATAGTTATATATAGCATTACATTAAATATTATTCAATTATGAAAGAAGGCAGAGTAGTCCAGAGATTTGGTGGTTCCCACCCTTGGGCTGGATGTCTGGAAGTGGAATCTACATTTCCTAGTTTGCCACTAACCTGCTAAATGACCATAGATGAGACACCTCACCTCTCCATGCCTAAGTTTTCTCCTCTGTAAAACAAAGAATGCTACACACATATATTTGTAAAGCGCTTTGAGAGCTATGGATGAAAATGCTGTGTAAGAATTTCTTTATCATTATATTTATTATCAATAACCTATTATTGCCACTGTTGGGATAGCATTCTTTAGTTCTCTTTTACGAAAGAATTCCCAGCATGAATGGAATATTCCCTATTTCCTCCAAAAGAGATTTGCTTGAATTTATTTTAATATACCATTGCTCTATAATTAATCATTGCACTTATTGTTTAGTGCTTGCCTTCATTCAGTGTGTAACACCATTTTTCAGGGAGTTTTCAAAGTTTTCAGGTACAAAAAAAGTAGGATGTATTTTTCTCCTAGGTAGTATTATCAATCATCAGCTCTTGTTTTGCCACCTGTTAGTGGACATCTCAGGGTACATCTACACTACCGGGGGGAGTCAATTTAAGATACGCAAATTCAGCTACGTGAATAGCGTAGCTGAATTCAACGTATTGCAGCCGACTTACCCCGTTGTGAGGACGGCAGCAAAATCGACTTCTGCGGCTTTTTGTCGGCGGCGCTTACTACCACCTCCGCTGGTGGAGTTAGAACGCCGATTCGGGGATCGATTGTCGCGTCCCCATGGGACGCGATAAATCGATCCCCGAGAGGTCGATTTCTACCCGCCGATTCAGGCGGGTAGTATAGACCTAGCCTCAGGGAGACTCAGCTCCCCAAAATACTATGAAGAATTCTCAAGGAGCAGGCTGCTGAAAAAGACAGTAATGGCACAGCACCTGAAGCAATCCACAGTCCTTAATATTATTGCAAGAATGTGTCAAATTATGAACACCTTTCCAGTTTTGCTACAATAGTTTTTACTAAACTGGAATCATGTTGTGCCATTTTTTTTCCCAACTTTTTCAGAAATATCAGAGAATAATGGTAAAGATCAAATAAATACTCAGCTAACTTTCTTCTGGCCTTTGATTATACATGAATTACAGTTTGTCTTTACAGTACTCGAGCATATACATCCTTATATGTGTAAGCGGGGGAATGGTCCCACTATTGTGGGGAACTTTCCTGGCTTCTGCACTACCCCGGTGAAGTGGGCTAGTGAAAGGATCCAAGTCCTCGCTCCCACTTCCTTTACCCAGAGGCCTCCCTGCCCTTGAGGACTCCCCTTCCACTCTCCTGTCTGGCAGAGTCCTCGTAAACCCCGACAAGGCTGGGCCCAGGATTCCTGGGAGGCTCGACCCCTAACCCTGCTTTGGGTCACCCAGGACAGGGGCTAGAGTGTCCCCACTCCGGGGTACTCTCTCTGCACTGGGCACCTCCCTGACCCACTGATCATTTCATACGATGTAAAGCAAATACAAGTTGTTTAATTAACAATTGATTTTAAAAAAGAATAAGGAAAAATGGGAAAGGTTAAAGGAAAATACATCACCCTGCTCTGTGGCAGAGAACATCACAAATAGTGTCTCTGGAACGTCAGGGCAGCTCACAGTCTGTTCCTTGTAGGTCCCAGGCCTCCTTCTCAGGCCCTGGCTGTGCTGCAGAGATGCTGCGGGTCGGACACTTGCTCTGGCGGTGGCCACACGCTCTCAGGCTCTAGGTGGCAGGACCCTTCTTCCCAGCATCGCCCCTGCCCTGTCAGGGTTATGATCCCCCTCCAAGTCTGGCCTGCAGAGCCTCTTGGTTGAGGCGTCTCCCTATGCTGGGCCCACTGCTCAGGGTCCCCCTCCTCTCCCCAGCTGCTCATCGCACCCAGCTCCAGACTGCTCCAACTCCAGCTCCAGCTCCAGCTCCAGCTCCACTCGGCCTCAGCACGGCTGCTGCTGCTGCTCTGCCTTCAGCTCCCTGGGCTGCTTGTCTGGCCTCTCTGGCTCTGGTTGCTATAGCTCTGCCCCCAGGACAGGTCTGCTCTGCAGGCTGCTTCTGTGACTCTGCTCCCAGCTCTGACCTGCTTCTTGGCTGCTTGTCTGGCCCCTCTGACTCTGGTTGCTGCAGCTCTCCCCCCAGGGCAGCTCTGCTCTCTCTGGGCTGTGCTCTGGCTTTTGGGCTGCAGCTCTGCTTCCAGCAGCTTAGCTCGGGCCCCTGCTCTCTCCTTAGCTCGGCCCCACTCTGTCTGACCCAGGCAATTCCAGCTCACACGAGGACGGGGCCTCCCTCGCCTCTTGAATCCCTGATTAGCCTGCCTGCCCTGTCAATTAGGTTGATCTGGAGCATTGACCTCTCCCCATTGTACTGGGAGCTAGCCAACCAAAACACCCCCACTGAATGTTAGTAAGGGGGCAACATTTACATATGTATATGCAAATATTAGAGTTCATTTAAAAATTACATTATTTTTGCAGGAAATAAAAAAAAAATGTTTTCTTAGAAAATAGCCTATATATATATATATATTTTTTTTTTAAGAAAAATTAAAACAAAAAATGTTTTGGTATGTGAAAACTATTTTTAAATACATTTTTCATTTTTGGATTTAAAAAAGTTAGTTTCTGGATTTTTTTCCTTTTTTTAAAAGAAAAATTATTGAGATATGTTTTTGTTTTGGGTGAAAAGCCATTTTTCATTGAAGAACATTTTGATTAAAAATGTTGACCAATTCTAGCAAATAAGGCAATTGCACATAGAAGCTAATGACAATGTAATTAAACTTTGGCCCTAAATGGATCACTTGCTGTGTGAATTATGGGCAATTCATTATGCCTATTTCTTTCCCCCATACTCTAATTTTTGATTAGGGAGATATTCTGTTTCACCTCGATTCATATCTCACTAATTTTGACAGGAAGGGAATGAATAACAGGAATCTAATAAAATTACAGTGTTTTTACAGAGGGTGTGAGTTGACAAATTCTTTTAGGCTACTTGGTGAATGCCTTGTTAGTAACTGATTCTGGATTTCTTAATGCTGACTTTGCTTAGATTTGGCTCCCACTTCTTTTGGTAGTCTGCAGAATCCATCATTAATTATTCTTTGTGACATCTCCTCTGGCATACCAGAAAACTGTCTTATTTCACTGTTTTTTACTGAGCCTTTAAAAGATTTGCATGGTATCTTTACTTAGGTTGGATATTCTGTTAGCACTTACTTAACCATAATCATTTACCTTTGCTTTTGTCTAGTAAATCATTGATAGAAGCTTTGCCATTATCTCCTCTCCCTTATTCAAATGTCAGAGCTGGGTTTAAATGGTCTTTCTCCTGGGATTTACTAAATCAAGTAGATCCACCTGCTAACCTCCTCCTATGACTTCTGTTTTAATTCACACTTCCTCACTGGATGTTTACTGATATTCCCCCATGAGACCTCCCATCTTTTAACACTATGAATGTCACATGGCAAGCAGTTTATGCACTGAGATCCGATAATACTAAAGTCAAATTTGAATCCAGTCCCACCCAGGACATTCAAAGGGTGTTACCCATATCTATGTATAAATAATACATTTCTAGAAAAAGTGATAGTTGATATGAAAGAATATACAGTGCTTAGCAGAAAATAAGAAAAAAATACATACTGAATACTATTGTAGCTCCAACAGTTTTTTAAGTATGGATTTCTCCTGTAAAAGGAATATACACAAAATTGTTTGTTTCAGTTAGAATGCGTCTCTCCTTCCTACTCAATGTCTAATTTTGAACTGAATCCATGAAGAAGGGAAGCCAAGCACAGTTCCACTTCTCTGCCTGGAACCTTGGAACGTATGCCACTAACACATTTCATAGAATCATAGAAGTTAGTGATGGAAAAACCTGTTATACCCATCTATTCTCCCCATAGTATTGTAGTGCTTTGTCTTACTAGTTTTAAAAGTCCTAAGCAATTGGATTTTCATCATTGCTCTAAGGGGAATATTCCACAATCTAATGCTAATTTGGAGATTTTTTCTGACATTCGTTCTAAATTTTCTCTTTCTTAATGTGGTAAATGGGCTAAAACTATGAGTAGTGGAATGAAATTAAGTTGTTCCCATCCCTCCATGGAGTTTAGACCCTTCAATTATCTATATATTTTAAGCACATCCCCTCTTAGTATTTAGTGAGCTATTAGCAATTACTGCATAGCTAGTGAGTACTAAATTTATAAAAAAGTGTCCTGTTCTTCATACCTGAAAATTGCAGGTACATTAAGTGCCTTATTGTGCTCATATATCAGGTACATAGAGAGTCAAATGGCTATAATTGCTTCAGAAAATAATTACAGATTCAAACTGCACCTGCAGAATTGTGGGCACAAAAACAGAGGCCTATTTTAAGGCTGTTACAAGGTTATAGCACATACTGCATAATGATAAGGGACTGAGAAGACAGAGAATCCAGAAAAGTAATATAATTTTACAATGTGTAGTTTTCAGTATGGGTCAAGTAATAAGTAACAGATTTCATCGAAAAACTGAACATTTGTTTTTCTAATATCAAGCTTAAAGTATGTGAAATGTGAACAAAGCATAAAACACTATGGATTGAAACATTTTCAGTGAAGATCTAGAAGCTGCTAACTTCTTACTCAGTTTTCTAGGATTAATCTTAAGTGGTTGTGTCCCTATATATAAACATTATATGTATAATCTATTCCATAATAGGTGCCAAATTCTGCACTTAGTTATGCTGGTGTAAAACTAGAATAACTACTGAAACCAATGGAATTAAATCTGAATTTACACAGCATATTATTTGATTAGTCATATAAATTGATAGAAAATAGCTTAAGCGACTAGAATCAAGTAGACACTATTAAAAGGCCAGGTTCCCAGGTCCATTGCTAGATGCAGATGGTAAAATTGTAAATAGTGATGTAGAAAAGGCATATAATGATCAACAGATATTTTTGTTGTGTATTTGTAACAAAGCAGGTGGATGTATCCATCCCATATGATGATGTGGATGAAAAAGAAAATTTACCTTCTGTAATAAAGGAAAATGTGAGGCAATATCTACTAAAATTAAATATTTTCAAATCAGCAGGTCAGAATAACCCAAACCCAAGAGTCTTAAAGGAACTAGCAGAGAAGCTCTCTGAAGCACTAATGTTAATTTTTAACAAATCCTGGAAAAATGGGGAAATGTCAAAGGATTGGAAGACTGCCAAAGTAGTTCCAATCGTTTTTAAAAGGTAAAAAGGATGCCCCAAGAATTATAGATGAGTTAGCCCGATGATGATCCTGGGTAAAATAATGGGAAGGTTAATTCAGGACTCTATCAACAAAGAACTATTGGAAATATTAGTAGCTAGGTCTTGTCAGTAGCTGTTGTCTTTTTTGGACAGGATTCCAGATCTGGTTGATAAAGGCATGTTCAAACAGTATATTTGGATTTCTCCAAGGCATTTGACTTAGTGCCACATGATATTTGAATTAACAAGCGTACATTGTATGGAATTAACAGGGCACACATTAGATGGATTAAAAAGTGCCTCACTGTCAGATCTCAAAATGATAGTTCAGGGATATCAATGAGTGAAGCTGTTCTTAGTGACGTCCTCCGTGGACTGGTTCCTGGTCCAACACTATTTAATATTTTTATCAACAATGATAATATAATATCTTTGCTGGTAAAGTTTTCAGATGACACAAAGATTGGTGGGCTTTAAATAATAGACAGGTTACTGTTACAGAGTGATCTGAATTACCTGGCTAAATGGTCACAATCCTACAAAATGTATTTAATACAGCCAAATACAAGGTGATACATTGGGAAGCAAAGAATGCAGGTTATACCCACAGGATGTGAGAGTCTGTATTGGAAAACAGTGACTCAGAAGGACTTAAGGGTCATCATAGATAATTACCTCAGAATGAGATCTTAGGGCGATACGGTTGAAAAAAGAGTTAATGCTATTAAAAAAGGGAATATTAAGTAGAAGTAAGGAAGTGATCTTGCCTCTGTACACAGGACTGGTAAGGTACCTCACAAAACTGTGTTACTTGGCAATAAAATGGCAGATGAAATTCAATGTTGATAAGTGCAATGTAATACACATTGGAAAACATAATCCCAACTACACATACAAAATGATGGGGTCTAAATTAGCTGTTACCACTCAAGAAAGAGAGCTTGGAGTCATTGTGGATAGTTCACTGAAGAATCATCTCAATGTGGAGCAGCAGTCAAAAAAGTCAACAGAAGGTTAGGAACCATTAGGAAAAGGATAGATAAGACAGAACATATCACAATGCCACTATATAAATCCATGATATGCCCACCTCTTGAATACTATGTCACGCCATCTCAAAAAGATATATTATAAATTGAAAAAAGTACAAAGAAGAGCAACAAAAATGATTAAGGGTATGGAAATGCTTCCATATGAGGAGAGATTAAAAAGACTGGGACTGTTCAACTTGGAAAAGTGATGACTAAGGGGGGATATGACAGAGAGCTATAGAATTATGAATGGTGTGGAGAAAGTGAATAGGGAAGTGTTATTTACTCCTTCTCATAACACAAGAACCATGGGTCACTCTATGAAATTAATAGTAGATTAAAAAAAAAAACACACAAGGGAGTACTTTTCACATAACTCACTGCCATCCTGTGGACTTTGTTGCCAAGGGATGTTGTGAAGGCCAAAAGTATAACTGGGTCCAAAAAAAGAATCAGACAAGTTCATGGAAGATACGTCCATTGATGGCTATTAGCCAAGATGGTCAGTGATGCTCTGGGTGTCCCTAAATCTCTGACTACTGGAAGCAGGGACTGGATGACATAGGATGGCTCTCTCAATAAATCACCCTATTCAGTTCACTGACTGTGAAACATCTGGCACCAGCCACTATCAGAGAACAGAATACTGGGCTAGATGGACAATTGACCTATCCCGTTGTGACCATTCTTAATTTATGTAACATTGTGTTCAGTTCTGATGTTCACCCTTCAAGGAGGTTGTTGGAAATAGTGGAGAGATTTCAAAGAAGGGTCACATAAATGATCCAGGATCTGGAAAACAGGCTTTATGATGTGAGGTTTAAGTAACTCGACCCATTCTGCTTATTGAATAGAAGGTTGAGAGGTGACTTACATGTGGAAAAGATATCTGATCTTGCTGACAAAGGCATAACAAGATTCAATGGCTGGAAGTTGAAGTTATGTAAATTAAACCTTGAAATAAGTTACAGTTTCCGAGCTCTGAACTTAATTAAACATTGGAACAGTTTACCAGGATTGGTGGTGCACTCACCATTGTCTGGAGTCTTTAAAATAAGATTAGCTATTGCTCTAAAAGATATGCTTTAATCTAGTTTATAGGGAAATTCTGTGGCTTGCGTATGTGGGGTGGCAGGCTGGATAGTCATCATGCTCCCTTCTGGCCTTGGAATCTGAATATGTGAATCTGAATCTCCCTGTTAATCCCCTTCATTCATGGGCCCTGGGGAGAATGGGACTGCTTGCATTGCCCGCAACATGCTCATAACACTTGCAATTCTACAATCCATGCCTTGGGGCTTCAGCCAGTCCCCTGAAGCGGTTGCGAAGGATTTTTTCCCCCCAGTGCAAGCAACTGGCTAAACATGGGTGGTGGGCATAATAGCCCAGCAGACGCTAAGTCTCCCCAAACTCAGGCTATGGTCCCACACATGTTCTACTCCGAGGCCCCACCCTCACTCCCCCTAAAGCCCATGAGGCCTCAAATTGGGCCGGCAGCCTGGAACTTGGGACTCAGGCCAGCCTGTGGTTCAGAGCAGGCAGTGGTGGGCAGGAAGCTCGGGCTGAGCTCAGGCTCAGAGCAGCTGGGGCAGGTTGGCTGGGGCTCCTCTGGCCACAGGGTGTGGGAAAGGGATTCAGGGCTCCAGCGGGCAAGGGGTGTGTGGAAGGGGCAGGGGTAGGTGTGGGGCCTCGATCAAAAGGTGCAGGTCCAAGTGCTAGCCTCCCTGAAGGAGGAATTCACCTGCTGCCCATGTGGCTAGATGTATTTTGGATTTTTCCCCACCCTCCTCTGAAGATTGGCCATGAAAGTTGGAGATGGGACATTAGGTGGCAAGGACAAGTGCTCCAAGGTGATACAGAGAACTGCTTTCTAGATGTTTGTCTAGTGTGTCTTGCTTACATGCTCTCATCACCAGATCTGAGGTTGAGAGATCAGACTGGCAAGAACATTGAAGGATTTTCACCTTCAACTGCAGTATAGAGACTGGATCAACTGCAATGATCATCTGGGCATATTTTATCTAATCAATTCCCTGCTGTTGCAGGGGCCTTAGGCATTAGTGGTACCTTGGTCTTTCCTGTTCTCTGATTATGGCACACAGTTAAGTTTCCTGAGAAATGAAATGCTTTCATCTAAATCTTGGGGCTAATATAGGCATATCCGGGTGAAATTTAATGGCCTGTGATACATAGGAGATCAGAGTAGATGATGTAATGGTCCTTTCTCTCTATGAACCTATGAAAAGGAAACTAAATAACAGAGAATAATATTTGTCAAGATGGTGCCAAAATTTGGCACCTAAATCCATATTTAGGCATCCAAAAAAGTGACCTGATTTTCAGATGCAAAGATCCCTTCCTTTGACTTAATGAATGATGTGGGTGCAAATGATGTCTGAAAATCAGGCCATTTATTTTGGCACCTAAGTATAGACATAGGTGTTTAATATTACATCTTTATGTTGGAAACTTTTTGCCAGAGTGTAAATTAATTGCCCGAGGTCACACAGTGAGTCAGGATATAATGAAAAAATAATAATGAGAGTGTGAAAAAAGGGGGAATATTTAATCTCTATGGATTTATTCAATCCAAAAACTCTTTCCAAAGGACTATAAGGCTTCTTGCATTTTTGTTTTCTTACTCTATGGCCTAAACATGCCAGTTAAAGATACTATTTTCTTTTAATGTTAAAAACAATTTTATCTTTTTTCTTTAACCCTGAGTGGTGGTATCTCCCTCACTTTCTTTTATTGACGCTATGAAAACAAAAGGCTCAGTCAGATGTTCATCAGCCAATATTCTGTTACATAGGAAGTTAATGAATAAGATATTTGATTACAAAGGGATAAGTAACCTCTCTGTAGCCTACAATTAACATTTAACTTGATATGGCCAATAAGTCAACTGAAGGGAGAGTAAACTGTATAAAAAAAAGACTCATTATCAGGCCCATAACACATGTATGCCAGCAGACACTACTCTATTGTGTTTGGTGATTTTGTTTGCACATATAAACAAAGCCAAACTTTTGTATGATCAGACAGAAAAAACAAATCCTCCTCCCTTGCCAATAAGGAAAAATAATATTTAAACCCCTTGTATTTCCAGAGAATGAAGATATTTTGTAGCTTAATCATTGTAATGGTTAAGTAAAAAAATAGCCAATGAGATGGGATTTGGAAAGGAGCCTAAGGGAGTTAGACATTCAATTCCCATTGAAATCCAATTGGATTGGGGTGCCTAACTCATTTGGGCACCTTTGACAATCCCAGCCTTAATGTTTTGTTGCTTGCAAAGCAGAAGCAGATTTAAGAGGATGGTCTATGTCAGTGGCTCTCAGCCTTTCCATACTACGGTAACCCTTTCAAGAGTCTGAGTCTTTCAAGAATGTATTCCCAAGTTTCACCTCACTTATAAACTAGTTGCTTACAAAACCAGACATAAAAATACAAAAGTGTTACTGCACACTATTACTGAAAAAATTGCTTACTTTCTCATTTTTACCATATCACTATAAAATAAATCAATTGCAATATAAATATTGTACTTACATTGCAGTGTATAGTATATAGAGCAGTATAAACAATTCATTGTCTGTATGAAATTTTAGTTTGTACTGACTTCACTAGTGTTTTGTAGCCTGTTGTAAAACTAAGCAAATATCTAGATGAGTTGATGTACCCCCTGGAAGATCTCTGAGTACCCCCAGGGGTAGATGTACCGCTGGTTGAGAACTACTGGTCAATGTCATGTACATTCCATGCACAGATACTACACTTTCTGCAGATTTTCTGTGTGAACTTGGGCAGCTCACTTAGTCTTTCTGTGCCTCAGTTACCCATCTATAAAATAGGGACAATACCACCCAGGAGTTATGTGAGAATAAATGTACTGAAGATTGTGAGGTGCTCTCATGCCTTGATAACAGGGGACATAAAATTTCTAAGGTAGAAAAAGTGGGTGAGGGAAACAACTTCTATTGCTGTCAAGTATCAGAGGGGTAGCCGTGTTAGTCTGAATCTGTAAAAAGCAACAGAGGGTCCTGTGGCACCTTTAAGACTAACAGAAATATTGGAGCATAAGCTTTTGTGGGTGAATGCCCACTTCATTAGACGCAAGTAATGGAAATTTCCAGAGGCAGGTATAAATCAGTATGGAGATAACGAGGTTAGTTCAGTCAGGGAGAGTGAGGTGCTCTGCTAGCAGTTGAGGTGTGAACACCAAGGAAGGAGAAACTGCTTCGGTAGTTGGCTAGCCATTCATGGTCTTTGTTTAATCCTGATCTGATGGTATCAAATTTGCAAATGAACTGAAGCTCAGCAGTTTCTCTTTGGAGTCTGGTCCTGAAGTTTTTTGGCTGTAAGATGGCTACCTTTACATCTGCTATTGTGTGGCCAGGGAGGTTGAAGTGTTCTCCTACAGATTCTATTGCTGAAAGAGATGAGCTTTTCAGCTTGCACAGAAGCAACTATTATTCAAGTCTTGAAAAAAAGAATTCTGTAAACTCAAAAGTTTGTCTCTTTCACCAATAGAAGTTGGTCTAGTAAAAGATATTGCCTCACTCACCTTGTCTCTACTATCTGGGACCAACATGATTACAACATAAGAGATATAAAATGACTTTGCTACACTCATTTCTTCTATGTTTGAAAACTAATTCCCCTCACTCATACACACATATTTAAGAGAAATTGGGAAAACCCCTACTTGCATGATCCACTCTATAAACAGTACCTAGACTTACACCTACTGCTGACAATCTCGGACCTCTAATATTCATCCAGAATGCTGCTGCAAAGAGTTCTTCTAGAGTTTCATTCTAATCATGCCATCTCTCTTTTTTTCTCTCTTCACTGTCCCCTCCCTACTTCTCTATTGAGTCAAACATAAGCTGCAAGTCTTTTCTTTCAAGTTGCTTCACAGCCTATTCCCACCCTACCTATCATCTCTCATTCGCTACCAAGATGTCAGCATCGGAGTGGTCCATGATGCTAGCTTACTTCACCCACTTGTTAAATTTTCAAACAAGCAGCTTTATGCTTTCTGATGCTCCTCATGCTTGGGGCATACCCAAAGTTACCTCATTATCCTTCCTTAACTCCCTCCTTTGCTGTTATGCCTACAAAAATTCTTGACAAGGGTTAGGCTGCTGCTGTGCTGAGACTACAGCCTATGAATGCTGACCAATAATATCTCATTGTTTCCTTGAACTCTCACCTCAGTCTGTCTTTATCCATCTGTTGTCTCTTGCCCTATGCTTAGATTGCAAGTTCCTTGTGGCAGGGATTGTCTTTTTGTTCTCGGTGTAGTTCATGATTAGAACTACTAATCACTTCTGTTGGAGAAAAACTGAGTTCTCACTATTTTGTTAGGTGCTTCCACACTTCGGTAATACAAATAATAATAAATAACTAATATGAATTGCTACCTAAGTATATGAAAATTCATGTTCAAGACAGGGGGTAAAATTACTTGAGCTATGTTTTCTGCTCTCTCTACTTTGACGCTGTCAACATCTTGTTTTTTTGATGCTGTGGATAACCACCATGTGGCCAGTACACACTGTTTCAGCAACAGGTCTTAAAATCATTAGACCCTAGCATCATCCTTAGTTTGAAGACGTAAGTGGAACTTGTGTGGAGCATACTACTTGTGTTGGCCCTCTGCACTGGAGTAAATCTCACCTATTCACAGGAAAATTCTCTCTATTCCATGTGAAATATAGGACCTTCACCATTACCTTCCATCTTTGTTAGTCTCCTGCTTCAATTATAGTTTCATCCCATGTCAATTTGATAACTTTCATTTCTGCTTCTATTGTGCATTTCCATGTTATGTTTGGTCTACCTTGTCACTTCTTTCCCTGTGGGTTCCAGTCTAATGCCTGTCTTCTTATATTATTAGGGTCTTTCTTCCATGTACATCCTAGCCATCTCTATTTTTGTTCTGTGATTTCCTGTCCTATCAGTTTCTGTTTCATCCTTAGAGTTCTTTGTTCACATTTATTTTCCTGGACATCTGATATTGAGGATTTGTCTACAGCAGCCATTTATGAAAACTTGGTGTTGAGATAGTAAGGTCTTAAGTCTCTACGTTTTGGTGCCATATAATAAAAATAATTGTACAATGGTGTTAAATATTTAAAGTTTGGAGGGCAAGATTTCTGATTCTCCAGATCATCTTTAGAGTTACAAAGGCATGTATGGCTTTCACTATTCTGGATTTAATATCCTCATGTATTCTACCTGATGTACTTAGAATTCTGTCAGGATATGTCAAATATTGGACTTCTTCTATACCAGTTCCAGAAAGTTAAAATTAGTTTTGCTTTATGTATAATGCTGAATTTCTCTTTGTAGCTGAACGTTCAACTATGTTTTTTTTTTCTGTTTTCATCTGTGAAAGACATCTCTTGTCTCAGAGAGAGTGCAAATTAATATCCATCTAAATTAGGTATTGTCTCAGTTCTTGTCTTTATTATGAGCAATACTTGTCCCTGCTCTCTCTCTGAGTCATGTGTATTTCACCACATCAGGCAGTTAGCTTAAATGAAATTAGCACTAAGGTTTTCAGAGTGTTTAATGAAATGGATTTTGGCCATAGTTAAAGGACTTACTTTGAAAAGGAAATCCATTACCTTACATCAAAAGATAAAGAATGACTGACATTGGGTAGTAATGCTCAATTCATTGGCTTGTTTCTTTGAGAATATGGAAAGATCCTGTGGTTCCAGAATAGAGGAATGATTGAGCATTAATGATTCATACACATTGGGAGCTGGTATAGGGTACTATCCATTACCATTATAAGCGAGATCATTACTGTTTATTCACAGCGTTGTCCACGTGAGTCATAATTTGCTGAAAGAAACATCTCTCTTCTACACTCCCCTTTGTTCCCTTTTTCTGTTTTCTTTTATGCTTAAATATTAAAATAATTATACAGCTCATATGTTAACACTGTCTTGCTAATTATTTTCCTTGTCTGCCAGTTGGTGACCAAACACAAGATTAGCTTTAGCTGATTAAGAGACTACACTACCCCACAGTGGAATTTGGTGTTAGCACAATCCCAACATTGCTGTATCTGAGACTAGAGCCCACTCCTCATGGTCTCTAGACAATAGTGCTAATAGGTGAACATAAAGGGAGATTCCCAAGATCAAGTCATTAGCTGTGATAAGCTTGTCTCCACAAAATTGCTCTTTGAATACTCTTTGAGTGGGGATACAGGAGTGAAAATTGGTCAACTTAGGAAAACAAACACAAAAATATTTCCACAGTTGCACACATGATTTCCATAAGTGCAACAACAATTTTGCAATGCTGAGGATGTTTGTATATAATCACAAGGGTTTTTTAATAACATGGTGTGATCATGACAGTATAAGAATTTTTTTGCAATATATTTAGCTATTTTCATTTAACCCAGGAATAAAAAGAAACTTGAAATAAACATTACATATTCATATTAAGCTGATTCTACTCTGAAAATTGCCATTCTAGTACTCCACATTTATTGGGTTTTGATTTTCTATATCAAACCTGCTCAGTTTACCAAGACAAACAAACAAACAAACAAAAAGCTCTTTTTTTTTTATTTCCCAACCTTGCCAACTAAGCCTGAAGTCTGAAAGTCAAGCTGTGTTGTTTGTTTGTTTTCTGACTCATGCATTATCACCAGTAATGAAGAGTCTGTAAGCCATAAGATGACCTAAGTTACACTAGCACAGTCCTCTTGTTTATAAATTACACCCTGGTTACAGTGGTGCAACCTTACTGCCTTCAGTGAGGCTGCACAGATGTATGTGATTGAGGGCATAGTTTGCAGCCTGGGGCTACACAGGTGACTCCCCAATTGCAACTTATTTACTGATTCTGTTTATTCTGAATGAGCCAGAAAAAAAAAATCACTCTCAGGTCTCTGTTTCTGTAGAGCTGACATAAGTAAAAAGCAGTGGATTTTTTTTTCTTTGCAACAGATATGGTTTTGAATACACGTAGGGAACAGATCTGCTGAATAAGATGGTGCTATTTTTAAATGTTTGGTTTTCATGCTATAAAGACACTTCAAGCTTTCTACTCCAGAAGCAACCACTGTAGCAATTGGTTCTATTCTATAGAATTCTGCCTTCTATACTATACTGCCTTCATCACTGTGATATTTAAGCACCTTCCAGTAGGGCATTAAGTGACATGACTAACATTAGTCTTGTGTGGTTTGATTTTTTCCTTCAGTCTCTCTCCAGATCAGGCATTGTGTGTGCAATATATCTTTTATTTTGATAGGGTTGTTTGTTTTGTTTTGTTTTAATGATCATTCTAAAAAATATTTACACCCTATTATGTGTTTGTTAGAGAAGGCAGGTTGAAGAGGTGTCCCTCATACTTGCAGTGGAAGGAGGTGAGGTTTGTGATGGTCCTTAGTTTATGTGGGAACTTGTTCCATGGTCTGAGACCAGCCCCCAAGAAAGTTTGGTCTCTTGCACAGATGGGCTTTACCCTTGTGGTAGAATGCTCCATTGTGCCTGAAAGGCAGAGTTCTCAATCTTTTAGCTAGTCTGGGTCCAGTCTGTTGACTGCCTGGAAGAGATATTGATTATGACACTGAGCTTGACTTGAACTAATGGCAGACTTAGGGCTATTCTACCTATTCACTACCAGGTGCTTCACCAATGGGGTAAGTCACTCTGTGTGCACCTTGCAGCTCCATTTCCCTTTTCAGGATCTTGGTTCCTTCCCAGACCTTTTACAGTTTAAAAGAAAGCACCCCAGGCTATCAACTTATTGTGGCAGAGAACTTTTCAAACTGGCTGACTTCCAAGCAAAGAGGGATATACTGCTGGAATTCCAGGCAAATTGTATACACGGCAGCATTCTTATTGTTCACTTGTCAGCCAGGGGGTGTCATGGATCTGCTGCAGTTGGGTGGGGGAAGGGGAGTAAGTCACAAGTGGGGAGGGAGTTGGATGGGGTCAGCACATCTTACTTTACACTGGGCTCCATTAATACTAGAGCTTGGCAACACATCAAAAGCCTCAGTTTTAACATCACTTTGAATTTAATTAAAAGTTCACTGTTTATCTAGGACTCTAATATTCCTACAGGCTGCAGTGTTTGAACTTTACTTTTGGTTTAGGGCATCATCAGTATCTTCTTTACTATAAATATCCCTTTTCATTCAAGAAAGAATCCCCTTCCCTGATTTATAGCTCAATAGTCATGCCCTCCATTGTTCCACTGTCATCTCCATGGGTTTGAGCATTGGCCTGCTAACCCCAGGGTTTGTGAGTTCAATCCTTGAGGGGGGCCACTTAGGGGTCTGGGGTAAAAATATGGGGATTGGTCCTGCTTTGAGCAGGGGGTTGGACTAGATGACCTCCTGAGGTCCCTTCTAACCCTGATATTCTATGATTCTATGATTCTAAGTTCTGGCACATTTGTCTGAGTGTTCAGAAGCCAATGTTCTTCCTTTTGATTGCTTGCATCATAAATCGGGTTGCCAATTTTGATTGGACATATTCCTGGAGATTTCATCACATGACATAATCTTTAATGAGAGATTATTTTTTAATTCCTGGAGACTCCAGGGCAATGCTGGAGGGTTGGCAATCCTAATCATAAAGAGAGAAGTTTGGAATTTAGACAATTGTATCCCACATATTCATTTAGAACTTAACATTAGAACGGCCATACTGATCAGACCAATAGTCCATCTAGCCTAGCATCCTGTCTCTGACAGTGACCAGTCCCAGAGCTTCAGGAGAAATGCACAAACAGAGCAGTTGGAGTGACCCACCTCTGTATTCCCATTCTGGAAGTCAGAGATTTAGGGTCACCTCAAGCAGGGGGTTGCATCCCTGACCATCTTAGCTAATAGCCATTGATGAACCTGAATTTATCTAATTATTTTTTTAACCCAATAATATTTTGGCCTTCACAACATCCCATGGCAATGAGTGCCACAGGTTAATTGTGCCTGGTGTGAAAAAGTACATCCTCTTGTTTGTATTAAGCTGCTGCCTATTAATTTCAATCATGTGATCCTGGTGTTTATATTGTGGGAAAAGGTAAATAACACTTTTCCATACTATTCATAATTTTATAGACTATTATCATATCCTCCCTTAGTCGTCTCTTTTCTAAACTGAGCAGTCCTAATTATTTTAGTTTCTCCTCATATGGGAGCCATTCCATATCCTTGATCATCTCTGTTGCCCCTCTGTGAAACTTTTCCATTTCCATTATCTCCATTTTGAGATGGACCAACCATAACTGGACACAGTATTCAAGGCACACCATGGATTTATATAGTGTCATTATAATATTTTGGTTTTATTTTTTATCTCTTTCCTAATAGTGCCTAATGTTCTGTTAGCCTTTTTAACTATTGCTCCTCACTGAGCTGAAATTTTCAGAGAATTATCCACTGTGACTCCAAGCTCTCTTTCTTGAGTAGTAATAGCTAATTTAGAATCCATAGTTAAATATGTTTAGATAGAATTATTTTTTCCAATGTGCATTACTCTGCTCATATCAATGCTTATTATTACCTACTCACCCAGTTTTGTGAAATCCATCTGTAACTTCAAAGTCATCTTGAGGCTTAACTATCTTGAATAATTTTGTATCATCTGCAAGCTTTGCCACTTCATTAAAGGGAGCGAACAGTGAACTTATTGAACAGTTTAGGTCCCTGTACTGATCATTGGGGGATCCCGCTGTTTACCTCTCTCCATTGTGAAAAGTGATGATTTATTCTTATCTTTTGTTTCTTAACTTTTAACCAGTTACTGATCCATGAAAGGACCTTTCCTGTTATCCCATGACTATTTAGTTTCCTTTAGAGCCTTTGATGAGGGAGCTTATTAAAGTTTTTCTTTAAATCCAAGCACACTATTTCATTTAAATAATAAGATGTGATAATTTTCTTATATATACATTCCATAAGGGCCCCAATTTTTAAAAATCTGGCTCTTATTTTTGCACCCACAAGTTATGGGAGCAAATAATGCAAACCACAATTTTGTCCTTGCAGTTATTTGTGGATGCCATTCTGAAATCTAACTACCTGACCACACTGGCAGATCAGGTACTTATTCATTGTTATTTTCACCAGGGATGTGCTTGAAGCAAAGTGTGACAAATAAATACAGCACTCAGCGGGAAAAGCTTAAAATCTAGAAATCTAATAATACAAGGCCCACCAGGAGACCCAGAGAAAGGTATTAAATATTTTGTTTGTCTACTGCAGGGTGGAGATGGCAATTGCCATGGTTTAAAGTTTTTGAACTATATGGAAGAACTGAGTCTTTAGCAATGATTTGAATATGGGGAAGATGAGAGCTTGAAATGCTGTCCCATGACTAGCGGACAGAATGGAAGAAGGCATGAAGACATTTGTAGGAGAAGGAAAGGGTATCAAGGCTGCTATCACTGGCCCAATAAGGGGGAGAGGCATCTCATGGTAAGAAATAAGATCCAGTATATAGGCTGTGGTGAATTTGTGGCAGGTCTTAAAGTTGAGGACAAGGGGCCTGAATCAGTACTATATTACTCGAGTTACACTGCTGTGCAATTGGAGTAACTCAGTAATGAATCAGGCCCAAGGGGTTCAAATTTGATACTGGATAAGTGCAATGTGTGTGTGTGTGTGTGTGTGTGTGGATTCAACAAAAGGTGTGATGTGGCTTGACCAGCAGGCAAGGAAGACAGTTTTGCATCCCGGATGGACTGGCGGGGAAGTGATATGATGATCAGGGAGACTGGAGAGAAGATTTCAAGTAAATGAGGCAGGAAGTAAGTCAAATAACTAAGGCTTAGACAAATGTTCTGGCTCTCAGAACAGAATGGAAGGAATAGATTTTCAATATTTTCTGAAGGAAGGCCCAAAGCTGTCTGGATGTGCATAGAGAAGGAAGGGTCAAAGTTGTGAGTCTCGATTGGAAGGATGGTGGGTTCTGAACATTCACGGAGAAAGACAAAAGAGGAAAGGTCTTGGGAATAAAAATCAAGGGATTCAGTTTAGGCCATGTTGTTAGGCTTGACTGGCAGCAGTCCACCGAAGATACATCAGAGAGACAGTTAGATATGTTAGAGTGGATAGTAGCAGATAGGTCTGTAGTGGATAGGAAGATTTGTGAGTCAGAAGCATATAGTTAAGAATTGAATCCAAAAGGGAAGAAAGCGTAGAGGAAGGGGGAAAGAAGCTTGCACCAGCTCTTATCAATTTCTGCCTTGAAGACTGCAAAATGCTATGCAAATTGGAAAGTACAGTTGTAAGCATAGTATAGAGAAGTGGAGCTGCTTGGGGAGGAAGAAATCAAAATAATATGCAGAACTGTACCTGTAATGTTGGGGGTGAAGAACATGGAGGCTGAGATAAAGGCAAGCTGATAATCAGATCGTAAAGGCCTCCATGAGAGCACTACATAAATATACAGTGAACCAGAGCTGTGAAAAATGACTACATAGTATCCTCAAATCACCTCAAACTCCATACAAGCTCAAAATGCTCCAAAATATTTACTGGGCTGCATTGTCCTCTCTTTTTCCACACACTAGATGCTTTGCTTCTCCATTGTGAGAGCCACAATTCCATCTTTCTGTGGTTCCATGACTTCACTTCCCCTTCCTTTTTCTCTGCAATAGGAAACCTACAGGTTATGTCAAAACCATGGGAAACTCAGTTTCAGGTGACTGAAGGTGAAACTCAGAGGCCGTGAACCCTAATCCATAGAGCTCTGCATTGCTCTGTCCCTAACCTTTTAGGTATCAACAAAACATAGGACTAAGTATGCCATCATGTGTTTCACGAGTTTCAGTTATGAAACAGAAGAAGTTAATCACCTCATGATGCTCGTTAAACATAGAAGTTTCAGAGCTATGTGATCTCATCCACCTTGTGACACATAAAACATATAAAGCTTAAATATCACACACACACATATATATATATATATATATATATATATATATATATATATATATATATATATAAATGTATTGCTGAAATACATAAATCTAAACTGAACACAGGGAAATTTCACATATAATTGGATTAGTTTGGCGTTTATAGGCTTATGTTTGGTTTGAGTATTTTTCCCCTTAGTTTCTTTTTTCCATTGCATAACTATAGCCTCCATCTCCTTTCATGTATCTACCCACCCATCCATTGCTTATGCTTGGGGAACCCACAGCTTACCCACTTAAGCCCCATTCCCCACTTGTTCTTTTTGAAGTACCTACCTCTCATGCACACTAACTCACTTGTGTCCTGCCTTTGGGTCATTCACTCTTGCTGCTTCATAGACCTTGCATGATGAGGAAGAAAGAGATATAGTTGCTTGCATGAGGAACTGTCCACTGGGAGAAAAGCCAGATGGGAGCTCTAGAGGCCAGAGAAGGGACTTCCTGAGGAGGCAGTTTTCTTCTTCCTCCCTCTCCCCATAGAGGAGTGGGGGAGAGGGGGGGAGAATAGTGTGCAGAGATTCAGCCTTGCAATAGTTCAAGAAGTGCTGGGTCTTCAGGCAAAGGAAGAACTCTGGTAGGTTTTCAGCTCACTGTTGCTTGATGAAGGAGCTGAGCATGTATTAACCATTCAGCATGAGGTTGACTGAGACATTGTTGTGCAATAGGTAGCAAACAGTTAATGGCCTTGCAACCCACTAAAGGGGCTATCAGTGACTCTGTCATTGCTAGTGTTTGGAGCAGGAGTCTGGCCTAGTAGTCAGATGCTACAGCCAAGTGTTGGAGCCGGGAGTCAGAGGTCAGGGATTGGAGCCAAGGGCCAGAGCCAGGTTACCTAGAGTGAGGCAAGGATGGGGCCAAGGCAGTAGCAGAAGCTAACACAGCCATGCGTAAATGATTTGAGCAGATTTTGCTGCTGGGCTTAAGACCCAGTCTGCTGACACTTCCAAACAATCAGGCGGAATAGCCGACCGGGCAGCCTTCTACAGGCCAGCTGTGCTTGTTAGGTTGCCGGGAGATTGGCTGTGCTGCAGGCCCTTATTCCTGACAGACACCAGCCTACCAGTCAAATGTTTGGCTACTTGAAAGCTTTGTTAGGCTTGAGAATCAGCTTGGGAATCATAAGATTGCCAATATTTCCCAGTTTCAGTTGGGTGAAAAATTCTGCAAGAATATCTAAGAACATAAGAAGGCCATACTGGGTCAGACGAATGGTCCATCTAGCCCAATATCCTACTTCCAGCCGTACTTCAGTGTCTCCATTGCCAAGTGCTTCAGAGAGAATGAAAAGAATAGGTAATCATCAAGTGATCCATCCCATCGCCCTTTCCCAGCTTGTGGCAAACAGAGGCTAGGTATACTTCAGAACGTGATTTTGCATCCCTGCCCATCCTGGCTAATAGCCATTGATGGAACTATCCTCCATGAACTTATCTAGTTCTTTTTTTTAACCCTGTTATAGTCTTGGCCTTCACAACATCCTCTGGCAAGAAGTTCCACAGGTTGACTGTGTGTTGTGTGAAGAAATATTTCCCTTTGTTTGTTTTAAACCTGCTGCCTATTAATTTCATTTGGTGACCCCTAGTTCTTGTGCTATGAGAAGGAGTAAATAACACTTCCTTATTTACTTTCTTTGCACCAGACATGATTTTATATACTTCTATCATATCCCCCCTCAATCTACTCTCAATGTATTTCTTTTCCTCTTCCAAACATGCTCCCTCATGCTCTCCTGCAACTGATTAAAATACTACACAGTTTAGCTTTGCTTCCAGTGGAAAGGGGCTGTGGAGGTTGGGGGAGTTAGTACAGTTCCAAGAAGAGGTGAAAATACAGGCAATTTTTTTTATCGAATCAGGTTTTTTCATCATTCTCAACACTGGTAAGCAGACAGAGGTTTGCTACAATACAGTACTAAACATGGCAATATATAGCTAAAATAGATAAACATGGAATGCTAGAGGTGTTTGCTCAGCTGGCTATCTGTTAAGAACATCACTTTAAACTCTTTTTATATTCAATTTTAATACTCTACCTTTCCGTTATTAAAAGACAAAATCCTTTTGTATTAGTTTTTATATCGCATGAGCAAAGTAAATACAATAAAATAAAGAATCTGATACCAAACTATGTATTCACATTAAAGACATTAAAGGATGCAATCATTTAATATTATTTAATATTTATACTATTTGATACAAGCTATTTCCTCCACAGGAAATACGAATAAGGAGACTAGTGATAAGAGCCAGTGCATTACAAGAAAAAGCTTTCTGTACAGTTTATAAATCATATTGAGTTCTAAATGTAGTACATTGAAAGCCTATAATGCATTAGATGTCTTTCAGTTTTATGCATTTAATGGTTCTATTTGATCGGTTGTGATGTAGGGAAATAGAAAGCACAAACTCACATTTTTTGGGCAGAGCATTTGTAGACTGAAATTCAGTTGCTAAAAGTACAATTTCATTGGTATATTTGACATACAGGACAATATGCTCAATCAAAGCTAGAAAAATAACGACCACCCCTTTCAGCCATTATATTAATGTTTTAGCAGGCATGATCTGTGTTAATGAAATTTGGGTATGGCATGGTAGGTGATGTCACAGTCCCCTTCTCCCAACATCATACATATCCTACTCTTGCCGACAGAAATGGAAACTAAAGGAACGGACTAAAACATAATTAAAGTCTTTCAGTACAGAAAAACAGATCAAACAAGACAACTTTGTCTTGTTTTCCTGCCATTTTAAGATTCTTTTCTTCTTGTTTTTTCAGTACCAGATTATTGGTTTCTTCAAAGGAGTGAAATACTTTATCTTCTTGACAGAACAAATTGACTGGAAAATTACATAAACCCCTCAGCAGATGTTCGTTCCCACATTGTTTGGGAATTTATCCCCCTTATACAGCACCATGCCAAGCCGAATAGGCACACTGGAAGGCATGTTTAGGTACACCCAGTATCAAACATTCTCATTGTCCAATTCCCCTTCCAGCCTCACTGTTAATACAACCACATAATGGTCTTCTCCTGAAGTTTTTCTACCAAAGATATCTCACTGTAGGTGCTGGACACATATCTAAGTTGCAAATCAAATCAAACGTATAAGAACCTGCTTTTTTTTCTCCACCAGCAAAGCCAAAGCCCAGACCTCTATAAATTCAGTTTGCCATAATGAATGGGTCTCGGAGTCAAAGCTGTCAGGCAACAAACAGGAAAAATAAACCAATTCCAACTTCCAATTCCCTGCAACATATCTCTAGCTGTATAGCATACTAATCTGTGCAAATCAGATGGCATCTTCAAAATTATAATGCACGCCAGTGAGTTAAGCATCTGTATAACAATAAGATTTGTCATCCATCATTCAGTGAACAGCATAAGGCAACTTACTGTCACTTAGTGCAGAGTGACATCCATCTAGATTGTTTGCCTGTCCATCTGATACTGTAAGTTTGCTGCAGTCTTTGATCCATTTCTTTCTTTCTTTTTTTATGGCTCTGATAAAGCATCTCTGAAGTTTGTGAATGAAAATAATGAAAAAGCAATTCAGCCAGCTTGTAATGAAAAGCTATTGAGCTGTTCAATAATTACCCAGAAACCACATTCAGAAACAGCTGTTGTGCAGTTTCACTAGTGAAAATTCTAGAAGAATATGAAGGACTGGATTCTCAGCTTGCACCCAAGGGGCATTGGGCATAGCTGAAAAGAGCATGAAGAGGGGTGCAAATGATCCTGACCCAGGATCTTAGCTTCTGTAACAGCCTGATCTTCTGCACTGGAATGGGTTACCTAGGGAGGTGGTGGAATCTCCTTCCTTAAAGGTTTTTAAGGTCAGGCAAGACAAAGCCCTGGCTGGGATGAGTTAGTTGGGGATTGGTCCTGCTTTGAGCAGGGGGTTGGACTAGATGACCTTCTAAGGTCCCTTCCAACCCTGATATTCTACGATTCTATGATTCTACGATTTGTAGCAGCTTCAGGCCATTTTGGAAACCAGGGATTGGCAGAGATCAAGGACATCCCAAACCCTATTACACTCCCTTCCCTCTGAGAGTACCACCTGCACAGGAGGCTAGGAGCAAGGTGATTCTTTTACAGGGTTACTGGCCTAATGATTAGGGAGGAAGCTATATACATGATATCTCTTGATTTTAGTAAGGCTTTTGATATAATCCCACATGACATTCTCATAAGAAAATTAGGGAAATGTGGCCTAGATGAAATTACGATAAGGTGAGTGGTTGAAATACTTCAAAACTGGTTGAAATACTTCATTCAGAGAGTAGTTTGCTGTCAAAATTGGGGTGGGGGCAGGCGACGTATCTAGTGGGGTCCCTGAGGGATCTGTCTCGGTCCAGTATTATTCAATATGTTCATTAATGATTTGGATAGTGGAGTGGAGCGTATGCTGATAAAATTTGCAGATTACACCAAGCTGGGAGGGGCTGCTAGCACTTCTGAGGACACAATTAAAATTCAAAATGACCTAGACAAATTGGAGAATTGATCTGAAATAAAGAAAATGAAATTCAATAAAGACAAGTGCAAAGTACTACACTTAGGAATTAAAAATCAAAAGCACAACTTCAAAATGAGTAATAACTGGCTAAGTGGAAGTACTGATGAAAAGGATCTAGGAATTATAGTGGATCACAAATTTAATATGAGTAAGGTTAAGATCTTGTCAAGGTTATTTTTAGTAATAATCATGGACAGATCATGGGCAATAACCACTAATTCCACAGAAGCTCAAGCACCACCACTGGGGGGAAGGGTGTGCAGGCTGACAGCTGGAGCCCCCTGGCCTGGGGCAGACTGACAGCCCAAGCCCCGCAGTCCAGGATGGGGGAGCTGACTACTGTAGCCCCACTACCTAGGGTAGGGAGCCGACAGCCAGAGTCCTGCCACCTGGGGATCACCTCACCACCTGGGGTGGGGGACCAACAGCCCAAGCCCTGCCACCAGGGGCGTGGGCTGACAGCCAAAGCCTGACATCTGGAACACTACCATCTGGGGCAGCGGCGCAGGAATATTTTTAATAGTGGGGGTGCTGAAAGACACCCTTGTCTGTGCCCACCTCCTGCCAGCTGCAGCCAGGAGCAGGGTCATGTTTCAGGAGGGGGGGATCCAGGCAGGGGTAAGGGGGCCGAAGCTGGGGCCACAGATGATGGCAAGCATTGAGATGGCGGTACAGACCCTCGGTCGTGGGGCCTGTGGCCAGGTGCAAGACCAGAACCGGGGCGTGGACCAGTGGCTGGCACACCCGGGCATGGGGCCGGGAGCCCATGTGTGGGGCTGGGATCCAGCATGTGGGGCTGGGAGCAAAGCCCCGTATAAAACTTGGGGGTACTGCAGCACCCCCCCACACCCCTAGTTCCCACACCTCTGATCCAGGGCTCAACTCGCTGCCCAGGGATGGGCTGAGGGCTGACAGCCCCAGCCCCACTGTCCAGAGCTGACAGCCCAAGCCCTGAAGTCATGGAGGTTGTGAGGGATTCCCCCCGGGGTGCCACCTTGAACTAGGGGTACCACTGAACCTGCCTGACCCACCAGTCTGGGCTCCTTTTACACTGAACTCCTGTGACAGTCCCTCAAGCACACATACAGGTCAGGACACACCCAGCTGCAGAAACATACAGACACTGTGATCAGCTCTGCATGGGAAGGCTTTAGCTAAGGAACTTCCCAGCCACTTAGGCACACACACACCCTCCGAAGTGTAAACCCAAAATTATACCGTCTTGTGTTGCACAGAGATCTGTACAGCGTAAGCTCATGAAATTTGCCCCCTCCCTCAATGTGGAGACAAAATATACAACAGCTTTTTACCCCACGTTATAATTTCCACACAGAAGTTGTGGAAGTTATAACGTGGGGTAAAAAGGCTTGTGATAAAGCAAAAACAAATTTATTAACTACAAAGGATAGATTTTAAGTGATTATAAGGGATAGCAAACAGATCAAAGCATATTATCTAGCAAATAAACAAAAATGCAACCTAAGCTTAATATACTAAAGAGATTGGATATGACTAGCAAATTCTCACCCTAAATGATGATTTGAGCCAGTTGCAAAGAACCTTAAATGGCAAGCTGCACTTGCTTGCAGCTTAAAACCCCAGGTATTCCTCTCCCAGGCTAGAAAAACACAGGTATTCCAGGATGGAATCCAGTACTAGGTGACTTGGTCACATGTCCCTGTAGGGTCACAGCAGCCATGACTCAGAGGCTGTTTGTAGTGTCCTCAGGAAGGCTCCTCAATTGGAGATAATCTTCTTCTAAGGCCTATTGTTTTCTCTAGTGGCCCTTCCCAGCCAGCCATCTAGACTGATTGCATTCTGCTTAGTGGGTGTTACCCAGGTGTAAACACATTTGTAATAGACAATGCATAGACAATAGTCCTCACTTCAGATATCAAAATTATACATGCATACAAATAGGATACTCATATTCAGTAAATCATAACCTTTTCAATGATATATCACATGACCTATCTTGCATAAAATACATCATAGTTGTGCCATATTCATATCATAATAATATCTCTATGAAGAAGATGGGGCGTAGTGTCACAGAGGTCATGAAAAATCATGGACCCTATGACTTCCATGATGGATTCATAGCCTTAAATATGAGTCAACAATATGATGCAGTTTTGGAAACAACTAATATTCTGGGGTTTATTTACAGAAGTGCTCTATACAAGACACGGGATGTAATTGTCCTGTGCTACTTGGCATTGGTGAGGCCTCAGATGGAATACTGTGCCCAATTATGGTAGCCACATTTTAAGAAAGAGGTGGACAAACTGGAGACAGTCCAAAGGATAACAATAAAAATGAGAAACAAACAAACAAAAAGTTTAGAAAACATTTCCTGGAAGGAAAGTTTAAAAAAACAGACATGTTTAGTCTTGAGAAAAGAAGACTGAGGCGGGGGAGACCTGATAGCAGTCTTCAAATATATTAAGGACAGTTATAAAGAGGACTGTGATCAGTTGTTCTCCATGTCCACTGAAGGTAAGACAAAAAGTAATCAACTTAATCTAAACCAAGGGAGATTTAAGTTAAATATTAGGAAAAAATTTCTAACTATAATGGTAGTTAAGCACTAAAATAGGCTTCCAAGGGAGGTTGTGGAATCCCCATCACTGCAGGTTTTTCAGAACAGATCTACTTGTCCTGCATCTGAGGACAAGACTGGACTAGATGACCTCTCAAGGTCCTTTCCAGCTCTCCATATCTTGATACTATAGGAATTGCTATAGCAGATGTATACCACTGAAGGATTCCACCGGTGGTATTAAGTCTGCTTTGCTCCAGGGACACCAGCACAAAGCAGACTTATTAGACCTGAGACTTGGGCTTTCAGAGTATTATTTTAAGCAGAAGAAGTAATGTACACACCGAAATGGGTCAGGAGAAATGTGGCTTCTTTCCACAACAGATAAATGTAGGGTGACCAGATGTCCCGATTGTACAGGGACAGTCCCACTATTTGGGACTTTGTCTTATATAGGTCCCTATTAGCCCCCCACTCTGTCCCTGGTTTTTTATACTTGCTATCTGGTCACCCTAGCTAAATTTTGTTTGTGACATGTCCAGTAACAGGCCTAAGAGAGGTAATTTTGAAAATGAGACGTTGCAGCAAAGGAGAACACTGATTGGCTGCTACCATGATATGATTCCTGGAATATCTCTTTGGGGAGGTGAGATTTCCAGCAATGACACAGCATGGCTGTTGGTCATATTATTACACAGAGAGGTCACATTCTGATCTCAGTAACATTGGTATAAATCTAGATCAACCCCACTAAAAACAAGGAAGATAATCTTTGTTTATTTCAGTGTAAATGAGAGCCGAATCTGGATCACAATCTGGCATTACCTAATAGAAATGTGAAGGTAATATTTGGCAAAAATTGACAGCAACATATCCTATAATCTAGTGATTGGGGCACTCAGCTGAGAGGTAGGAGACCTGAGTTCTTGTCTCTGCTCCATGTTATACAAAGTGGGGATTTCAACCAGACTCTCCCACATCCCTGGTGAGTGCTCTAACCCCTGGGTTATTTGGTATGGATGGGAGTGTGGGCACCTCTTCCTCTGGTGTTTTGTGCATGGCCCAGTCTCGTAGGTGTGTTCTGAAAAGTCTATCAGATTGGGCCCTGCAGGAGAATGCCTAGTCTGAGGACCTCGCTGTGGCTTAGGTGAGCTAGACATCAGGACTGAGATGATCTTGCACATGTCCATCACACAGAAATGTAGGCACCATGGGGACTTAAACTTAGGTGCCTAGGGAATTTAGGCACCTGCAGGGTTAGGTGGCAGCTGAGTGGGAGCTTTGAGGATCTAAATTTTTAATCCCTTTATGGATCTAGCCCTAAGAAGGCTGAGTCTCATTGATGTTCAATTAGACTTAGGCTCCTAAGTGCTTAAGTCACTTTTTAAAAATGAGACTTGCATCTAAATCACTGAGGCCTACCAATGCTGAGTGGAACAATGCTATAAATACCTTTAAAACTCTGGACCTCTGGCATTTTTGAAAATATCACTCTACATTTTTTTAATATGGCCAAAGAGAGAATAAAAAAAGATTCCAAACGATAAGAATCATCTGGCAAAACATGTTTCAGAAGGAAGAATTTGCCTTTTGACTGTAGCTTCCATCCCTACTATGACATACATGTTTTGTTTTGTCAAAGACAAAAGCAGAGATTTCTGAGGCAAATCTGCATTGGAGAAAACAAGCAAAAGTGCCCATGCCAATTTTTTAAAAAAACTATTCACAGTTCTTGAAAAAAAAAAAAAAAAAAAAAAGAGAAAATTCACTGGTTTCTGTGGGGCAGATCCTCAACTGGTGTAAATCAATGTATTGACTTCAAAAGAGACATGCCAATTTTTACCAGTTGAAGATCTGACCCTGAATGTCTACATGTTCTGTAATTCTTTTTGCAAATTGTATCATACTCCAGTCAAACAGAGAAAATAGTTGAATCTGGTGAGTAAGTACACATACCAGTTACAATTTTCAAAGCTGCCTAAGTCTCATTTTCAAAAGTGCCTAAATCACTCAGAAGCTTAAATCCCATTGGCTGAAAATGGGACTGAGGGACCAGTGTCACTTAGATGCTTTTGAAAATTGTACATATTCTGCCTACATTACATTATTGTACCTGCTCAGCAATAAACAGTCTTTTTTTGCTTGCTTGCTTGAATATTCAGTGCCCCTGAGGCTAGAAGATTATGTACTAATGATGCTAATAGCATAATTTCCCTTCATTTTTCCAACACAGGCGGTCAATAAATCAGGTTTAAGTAACTCCCAGTCCTGGAAGATAATACAAAATTTGTGATGTCTTTAGTTGCATTTAGGTTATTTATTATAAAACTTGTGGAGTATGCAACATAGGAAATTAATTTAGGTAGATAGAGAAAAAAATCCATTATAACCTGGCACAAATTCATAGGTCAATGGACATTAATACAGAGCTAATAAAGATAAGAATCCAAACACCGTAGCATAATTTTTCAGATATTGTCCAGGTGATGCCCATAGAATGCCAGTTATTTCATAATGATACTGCTGCAGTCTAGATAATTTCTAAATATGGCTCTAGCTTCGTATACATTATGCTGACAATCTACAAACTTACAAGACTCTCTCCTTCTTCTCTTCCTTATCTGCTTCTACACAGTAGCACCCTTAAAAACACCCCTTGCCGCTAAATTGTTTGATCCCACTTTAGGCCTCTCTGTAATAAAATGTAATAGCCTCCTGTGGGACATCTGTTTTATCAGGAACCCTCTACAAACATGCTGAGAATGAAATCCACCACTGACTCTCAATTGCAATTGTGATGGTTTATACATGCACTCACACAGGAATAAAAGTATCTCTGTGGACTTATATCAGTGTACTTATTTGTGGCTAGCAACCCTAAAACTACAGAAAGCTGGAAATATGCTGAGGCTTACCCCATCTACCCAGTTTCATCCCTCACCTGATAGACTCATCTTCAAATACCGTATCTCATTGTATTGCAACTATAACCTTGGACTGCCCTGCTGAATCCTTCAGAGAGGAACATGTTTTTGTAGTCTGAGTACAAGTGTGGGAGCCAGGAACTGTGCAGATGTAATCCCATCCTTGACACTGATTTCCTCTGTGCCTTTGAGCAAATAATGTAACCTCCCTGCCTCATTTTCCCTATTTCCACAAGGATAATATTTGTCCTACCTGACTGGATTGTTGTGAAGATTACTTCATTAATGCTTAGAAAGCACACTGAGGATTGAAAGAGCTACCTAAATATATTTAAGTAGCACTATTATATTGGCTGAGAGTTATATAGATGCTTAAATACCATGCACAGGGGTATAGCAATTTAAAAATAACATAGGTAGATGGATGCATATGAATTCTTCAGACCTCAAATTAGCACTCTCCACAGATAATTTCAGAAAGTAGTGGTATAAACTACCTGAGATCTAACAGCTTCAATTTCCTGACTCTTCCAACTCTAGATGGCCTTGGGAACAAAAGCCAGTTCCCACAGGCAAAATAAAATCCTGGTTTCCAGCTTGGTAGTTCAAAGTGCTATGCTAGACTGACCAAATACCGCTTTTTCATATTTGTCTTAGTTCCACCCCTGAATTCCACCCATATGACCAGGGGTCAGCAACCTCTGGCACCCAGCTCGCCAGGGTAAGCACGCTGGCGGGCCGGGCCAGTTTGTTTACCTGCCGCATCGGCAGGTTTGGCCGGTGGGAACCGCGACTGGCCAAACCTGCTGACGCTGCAGGTAAACAAACTGGCCTGGGCAGCCAGGGTGCTTACCCTGGCAAGCTACGTGCCAGAGGTTGCTGACCTCTGCATATGACCATATACTATCACCACTATTTTCCCCATATAATCTCTGAACTTTTTTCTTTTGCTTCTGGAAATCACTTTTATGGCAGGCAGATCATTTAACTTCTTCAGAAGATATTTTCAAAGACCCTGATTCAGGAAAGCTCTTAAGTACCTACTTAAATCCATCCTTATTCAGGAAAGCACTTAACCCTTTGATTAACTAGTTTTCCTGAATGAGAATGGTCACAGTTTCAGGATTAGTTGTGCCTTTACCCCTCTCTGGGTCTTCCTTGAAGGCACCTACTTACGGTTTTAGACTTCTTAGGTGTCACCTCTTTTGCGATGGAGATCCGCATCTCTTCCCCTTTAGACCAGAGGTTTAAACTTGCAGTCACTGTGAATTCCTAGTAGGTCTGACTGGGGTCCAGCACCTGTGGTTAACTCTTTCTCCAGTGGCTATAACAGTATACCAGTTACCAATCAGCCTTCACAAAGCAAACTGCATTTATTCTTAGGGCAAAAGCATTATAAAAGAACCTACACGCATGCTAAAAGGTTACCAGAGGTCACCCCAATTCCAACTTCATAGGGCTCCAGTAGGTGTCAGTCTTTCAAACCACACAGCTGGGTTTGCCCCTTTGGTTACGATTTCATGACAGTTTTAAGCTCAGTAACTGGACTCTTACTGGACAGCTCAGCCATATCTCTATCTAGCTCGGGCCTTTGCTCTGCTGTCTGTGGGAACACGTAATCACCAGTCATTGGCCCTCTCCTAAGGGCGTAGCTTCAAAAGGCTTTTTGTGTAACAGGGGTTGTGGAATCTGCATTAACCAGTCCCCAGGGATTCCCCAGGAAACCCACTTAATACTTACTGTCCCAAAAGTCCTTGCCTGTTTGGCACTTTTCAATATAGTTATTTGAACTTGTTACACTTCCAATGTCTCACCTCTGTCACAAGGATGCTTTTTTGAATCAGAACCTGAGTAGCTTATATATTGTGAGCACAATACAACATTCTCTCCTGAGCTGAACTGAAATTCAATGAAACTCCTATGGCTCTGCTATTATAGTCAATGAAATTGACTGTTATATTCCTGAAAGTATGTTAATTATGTAGTCATGATCAAATAATACTGGTGGATGAATGTGGTGTCCTGTTGTAATTAAGTTGCAGACCAGAGTAAAGCTCATGGAGCTATACCATGGAGCTATACCATGGATATTTATATGGTTCTGCATCAAATAATTCAATATAGGCTGTGTATACTGTGACAGACCCAGACCAGTGAGGTACAGGAGTCTGGTAGAGGGCAAATATACTGGTCACTGGATGAGGAGTTTTCTGTTCCTTGAGTGACCAGAGCAGAGGCTGCACTAGAGTAATCAGGAACCTGCTCAAACCAGTTAAGGCAAGCAGGCTAATTAGGACACCTGGAGCCAATTAAGAAGAAGCTGCTAGAATCAATTAAGGCAGGCTAATCAGGGCACCTGGGTTTTAAAAAGGAGCTCACTTCAGTTTGTGGTGGCAGTGTGAGGAGCTGGGAGCAAGAGGTGCAAGGAGCTGAGAGGGTGTGTTGCTGGAGGACTGAGGAGCACAAGTGTTATCAGACACTAGGAGGAAGTCCTGTAGTGAGAATAAGGAAGGTGTTTGGAGGAGGCCATGGGGAAGTAGCCCAGGGAGTTGTAGCTGTCATGCAGCTGTTATAGGAGGCACTATGGACAGCTGCAGTCCATAGGGCCCTGGGCTGGACCCCGGAGTAGAGGGTGGGCCTGGGTTCCCCCCAAACCTCCCAATTGACCTGGACTGTGGGTTCTTCCAGAGGGGAAGGTCTCTGGGCTGTTCCCCAACCCACATGGTGAATCTCTGAGGCAAGAAAATCTGCCAATAAGTACAGGACCCACCAAGATAGAGGAAGAACTTTGTCACAGTACAATTTCTTAACAATTGATCAGTTCATTACCGAAATAAATAAGATCGGGTCTAGAATTTTATTTTTGCTTTCTGTCACCTTCAGATGCCTATTCCAACTTGAAAACTAAACTTAGGTTTGCCTGTAAGTAGCAAACACAAGGGTGACTTTGAAAATAAGTGGTAGAATTTGTTACAAAGTCATTTCAAACTCTACACATTGTTAAAATTATTGTGGAGTAAAATACATACTCCTACCAAAAAAGGACGTTCTCCCCATAGGTAACCCAACCTATCAATTACTTGCTCAGACCTGGCTAGATGTATGTTCTATATATTATGTATTAAAAATATCTGTAAAGGGAGATCAGAGTGTAATTATACACTACTATTATATGTTCTGGGAGATAACTAGTGGTTAGGCAAGTGACCATCTTACCTATAGACAGGCTGGAACCCTGTGTTGACCAGAATTATCACAAGACTACCTGAAATATTTCTAGCTGTTTCGACTCTCAGTATTGTATACGATCCTTTATCTCCTGTGTACAGGATATAAAACCTATCTGAGGAAATGAACATTTACATTCAGAGCTTGTTGGCTGTGGGTATTGGAGGGATTTATTCTACATTTTGGGAACATACAGAATTAGAAATTTTTCATACTGATTTCAGGTTTGCTTACGTTTCAATGTTTCAGAATTATTGTCCCTTGGCTTTAACATGCTATGAAAAGTAGAGAAATATCTTCCTATTAATGCCATTTTGTTTATATTTTATCAGTAGGAGCATAGGTCCAAGATCCTCAAAAGTATTTAGGCTCCTTCTCCCATTGAAATCAATGGGAATTAGACATCTAAGTTCCTTATTAGGCATCTAAGTGCCTTTGGAGATCTGGGCCATAAAAACAGCCATTCTGGATCAGACCAGCGATCCCTCTAGCCCAGTGTCCTATCTCTGAGAGTGGAGAGTACCAATTGCTTCAGAGGAAGGTGCCTGAATAACTTATGGAATAACCTGACCACAGAGAATCTCCATTAAACATCAGCTTATGTCCTGAAGTGTGATGGTTTTCAATCATTTCCAAAGCTCTCTCTCTCTTTTTTTTTAATCCTTATCAATATAACTCTGGGTATTCTTGTTATTCATATATATGTCTAATCCCTTTTTTTGAATCCCTCTAAACTCTTGGCTTCCATGTTCCTGTGTGGCAAATTGCTCCATGGGATAGTTGTACATTTTATGAAAACTATATTTCCTTTCATCTGTTTTGAATTTGCCACTTCCTTGTATTCTGAGAAATGGTGGGCAGAAGTTCACAAAGTAACTTTCAGTATATTTAAGGACTGTACCAGTTTACCATACAAAGACCTCAGTTATTCCAGCCAGTTTCCTCCCTCTCCCATTCAGTTATGTGCATTCTTATTCAGTGACTATAGTCAGATGAGGAGGGGAGCTCACAGAGTTTTGGTGATGATCACTAGGGAGGGTGGGACTTATCCTGTCATGCTAGTGAGGGACAAAAGTACTGTCTGGGGGTCGAGGGAAGATGCTAGCGATCTTCTCTCTACTCTTTGATGCCCAAGTGGTGGGGGAAATAGGAAGAGACTCTGGAAGAAAAGCAGAGCTGGAATAAGTTGATCTAAGTGATGAATCATAACACGGGGCTCCACCATTTCTCCCTATATGTATAATGGTGATGCCAGGCCCACTCCCTTCCCTCCCAGAAAGGCATGAGCAGTGATATGGGGTCCCCTTTTCCTACCCAGGAACTTCCACAGGGAACCCCCTTTTGGAGCAACAACAGCAGGGGACCCCTCTCTGATAGGCAGAAATTGCAGACAGCTCTTACCTTCCCCTCCCTCCGCCCCCCAGTACTTACTTTAGCAACTGGGGTATATCCGTTTGGGTAAGTTGGACAGGTACACTGCACTCTTTTCCTCCTACTGCACAAAGTCCTCTGCTGCAGAAGAGTTGACAGGGTTCCCCAGAGCAGTGGGCCTAGAAGGTAAAACCTAATTGAAATGCACAATGTGGTTTAAACCTCTCAGAACTTTTGTATTAGGCTTTCTGCAGACTCAGGCAGATGTCATTGAATGAGTTACATTCAGCTCCCATTTCCAAGGTCTTTTTCACAACCATAAGGGCTAGAAACCTACTCTTTTAAAAATGGAAAGCTCAGATTTTAATGTAATCACCTGACTCCAGGAGCTTTGGCTCCAGGTACCGGCCTATAGTGCCTAGATCTTAATCTGACTATGAGGAAGAGAAGCCCTAAACATGTGCTCCACTCTGCTCAAACACACAGGACAGCCAATGGAGCTCAGTGGCAGGTTTCCCAGTGGAGTGATGGGGAAACTTGCAGGACTGCTCCTTTTTTCCCTCCTGACTGGTGATGTCAGCTCCTCACATCACCAAGTGGTTTGGCTGCTGACTGCTGTAAGCCAGGAGCGGGGCAAAGGAGTTCAAAGGGGGAAAAACACCATGGTTGGGATTTTCAATAAAGCTCAGTATTGGCCTGACTCGACTCCCATTGAAGCCGACGAGACTTTTACTATTAAATTCAATGGAAGCAGAGGCAGAGCACGTTGCTCTGTTTGACCAGGGACAAGGCCAGGCCAGCTGCCTCATGGCTCCAGGATAAGGAGCAGTAAAATGTCATGAAACAACCTCACCTCCCTCTGGTCCTATGATGAGCAGCATATCCCCAAAACAGAGAATTTGGCACTATTTTATTTGAACCAAATGGAACTCAAATCTCAGAAATCTTCTAGAATCCACACTTTCCTCACAAAAGCCTGTTGGGAGCCAGTATTCTAGTAGCTTCTGAATTTATGTACATGTACTTGCTGTGTCTTCAAAGTATTTCTGCTTCTTGTCCTGTTGTCCTGTTCTGTGCAAACGGGCTAGGTGAGAGATGGCACAGGGAGTCTTGACAAGAACAAGGATTCCTCCACAGTAATACATCTAGTATAAGCCAGAATTACTATTTCCTGCCCCCACTCATATGCTGTGCCTCCACAGGCCAACCAGACTGCTGGCTAAAAACTAGAGGGCTAGTCTGCTATGGTGCACGCTATACGTTACCTAGAATACATTCCTTTCTACGTGTGCAAAAACGTGCCCTGTTTTGTGTCCTTCCCTCCCTTCCCCTGGCAGGTAGATTTCAAGTAGCAGAGGATGCACCTGTTGGTATCCTTACTTCCCTTTAAAGCAATGGCTAGGGCAGGAGTTGCCCACTTGTTTTTGAGCTGCTTTTTTTTTTTTTTTTTTTTTTTTTACACAGGGGTATATAAACACCCAAGTGAGATATCACAAGTGAAGGAGAATTAAGCTCTTCATTCCAGCCATTAATATCCTATATATCCCATCTTCACTTCACTTTTATATTCATTACTTCTATAATGAAAAAAAGATATTTTAATGGTCAAAAAAATCTAAATGATTAATGGCATCTTTGTTAATGACATTTTAAAAGTATTTCAGGCTGCAAATGTGACACTACAATCATTAAAAATCACATTCAATTTCCAAAGGTCCTAATCTTAAACTTTATATTGCTGGCAGAAACAAAAAATGATATCCAATAATGCTTTGGATGCTTCTATATGATGAAAAAGCTCAGGAATTCTATGAGCACTGCCAAAAAATAATGTGCTCTCAGAAACTCTGGAAGTTAAGCAGGAAGATAACTGATGAGAATACGACAGAGCAAATGAACAAATTGTTCAGCATAGAGGAATTCTCAGTCCAGGAAGATCTTTTTCTCTGAGACGTGGATTGGGGTCCAAGAGTAGCATAATGGTACCAAATGGATAAAAGCAACAATAAAACCCCTTCTCATGCATAATGCATGCATTCTCTCTATTCGAGTTTACATCACCATCTGGTGTTTAATTATTCCTGCCTTACACCACATGGTGGTGTGAACCTAATGGAATGAATATGTTCATTACAGTAATTCAGTGCATAGATTCTGTTTTGCTAATTATAAGGTGCCAGGCCCCCTTTAAAAAAATAAGAGTTGAAATTAATTCTTCAAAATAACTATTTTTGCAGAATCTCACCCGAAAAATAGAATACTAGCTAATTTTTACATTCTATAAAGATCCATTGTTCCTGAATGGCTGGTTGATTTTCTCTAACATCTGCACAACATAAATTAATTAGACTGTAGCTTCAGAATACCCATTCTAATCACACTATCAATTTTACCAGTAGGGTGTTGTTGTTTTTTTAAATACACCTTGCTGTTGATGGATTTGCTTTCCCTTTCTCTTTATCCTCCCCTGCAGACATGGTAGCTGTCACAACACGTACAAAGTTTTGTTACATATCCAGGTTGCTATTTTTTCCCATTATTACCTGTAGGCCATTAGATTCCAACCTGTCATCAGTGCATCTGAAAGCAATATCCTGTATTATTAAGCTAATTGGGATGATAGTTTCAACCTGGCACCATGCCCTATTTGAGTGAAACTCTTCAGCAAGTACAGTATTCCCAGTGCCCACAGAAGGGACACAGAAAACAGATTGTGTCCCTCATCAACAAATTATACTGTCCACATTTTTTATGATCAGAAGTTTTTATAATGCATATTATGATATGTTTAGAGAGCCAGCATTTGTTTTGTTAATTACAGAGAAAACTTGGAACAGTTTAGGAATGTATCTGATGGTACTGCTTTTCCACCAGGAGATGATGATTACATGGGAAGATAATTCTGTTACCTGAAACTCAGCTGACCATCCCATCCATGCAATGCAATCCTTCTTTAAAGCTGCAGTGGACTGTTTATCACATATTCACATTCTAGTTTACAAGCCCACTGAGGTTTGTTTTGATATGCTTGTGAACTCATGACTGTAGTTCACTTGCTATGTACAGCCTGAAAAACAAGCCCCGAAGTGACAAATATTTATATTTGGAAAGAGTGAATGAGATAGTGAGACAGAGTGAAATAAAGAGACTCTAAGTGTATGTCTACATTGCAATTAAAAACCCTTGGTTGACTCCTGCCAGCTGACTTGAATTTGCTGGGCTCAGGCTAATGAGTGTTTAATTGCGATCTGGATGTTCAGGCTCATGCTAGAGCCCAGGCTGTACCACCTTGTGAGGTGGGAGGGTCCCAGAGCGTGGGCTACTGCCTGAGCCCAAATGTTAAACAGCCCCACAGCCCAAGCCCAACAGGACCAAATCAGTTGGCACGGCCACCTGTGGGTGTCTAGTTGCAGTGCAGACATACCTAAGACATACCAAAAGCACATTGAAGTGCTGCTCCCCCCCCCCTTGGAGATTTCTCCATTAACTTTAATTACACCTTAGAATCATGTGTTTAGAGAACCTTAAAAAATAAATGGAAAATTTATTCACCAGGAAGTTTTTACCAAACTCTGACAACTCTGCTCTTTATGTCCTTGGCAATTTTAAACTTTTCTTTCTTTCTTTGTTGTGATACACTAGAACTTGGTGGCAGGTTAATGAAAGACTCTTCCTACAGTACTCAGCTCTTCATTAGCTAGTCCCAAACAGAAATTTTGAGCACCAGGAAAAAGTGTTTTTATAAGACTCTTGGAAATTCTAGACCAAATTCTGAGCTGTTGCTATTTACACAACTATTGCAAAGCCTAAATCACTAGCCCTGGAAGGATTGCCTCAGTGTAGGAGAATATACTGGTATCTTACAACCAGTGTTGCATCTACTATGCAACCCCCTTCCTGGTGTAATGGGCATACTTAGGGAAAAAGAGGTGTACTTGGGATTTCCCTATGTTCTGGTGATTCCTGACTGCCATATCAACTCATTTGGGCCATTGGCAACTACTTCAAGTTAGAGTATCCCTCAGGTTGCTTTGATACAGGACAACTGGCATGTCAACAGACAATCCAGGATCACAAGTGCAAAGGAAGTCTCATGAGTCCAAGGGTGAACCACAACCAAGACCAAATGTTTGTTTCCTGGAGAAAACGTTTGTGTCTGTTACTACTTACAGCTGTATCAGTTAATATGTATTAATTGGCAATCACTTAATGCACATTACGACACAATCAAAAACTCTAGTATAGGCAAGCCCTAACAGTCTGCATTCAGCTCTGAGAAAAAAATGTCTGATGAATTTTACACTCTGGGAGAGGGCTTATAATTTTAAAGATGCAATACACAGAAAACAAAGTCATGATGATTTCATAGCTACACACACCACAAGAAACAATCTTTTCAAATAATTATTGGGGTAGGTGCACTTGCGAGTACCATACTTCTATCAGATATTGTAAAAAGAGTACATTTTCCAGTAACCAAAACAGCTTATTTTATCTAGTTGCACTATGCAAATATCAGTTTGTTTCCTTTTTAGCTTTCTAATCAATACAGATACATCTTAATTGAAGGACAAGTTATAGATATCTGCGGGCTCATCAAACCTGTGTAGTCATGGATTATAATTTTTTTATTGCCTTTGCAACAGAGTGAAAAGGCTATAATCTTTTCTTGCATTTATATGTGTCTCTGCAAAATAATAGATTCCCATTACATTTACAATTTAAATTTGAATTTGAATTTAGAAACAACAATTCACTATTTAAAGTGTTAATGGGTGAGTATTGGTGGTATAGGAAGGGTGTTCTTGGTAGTGGTCTTCCCATTTTCAAACATGTTATACTTAAAATAAACCTCTTCTGCAGAGCATGATTGTCTTGAGAATAGGTGTCACTGTTTTGCAGAGAAGCTAATTTAGAAGTAATCAAAAAATCCAGCAGTCTCCACCAATTGCTTTTGATGCAGAGGTAGGTTGTTTCCCAATTCTCGATTCATCAACAGATATGAGTCAGAGTTGAAATAAGTCTTGTGTCCAGAGGTAAATGCAGATACCACAGACTACTGATCAGATTACCCGGCATGCATGGTCCCTGCAAAAGTGCAGATTTCTGAATTTCTTCAAGTACTAGAAATGCAAAGGGCTGTCTGGGGTTAAATTTAGCATTAGCTCATCAGCATTCAGCACCACTGCCATGGTATGAAGGAGAAAAAATAACAGAGAAACATGAGAAGAGGAGTAGATAAAAGGCAAGCACTGAGAGGAAAAACATGTTGTTTCTTAATTGAGGTGGAAAGAAAGAAGAGGAGGGGGAAGACATTGCTTGCAGATCTCTCTTGATGAGAAACCTTCCTGTGACTTCTGTCTGTGTAGGTTAAAAATGCAGTGCTGCGCCTGATGTAGTTTCAGCATTACAGTTAGAATAATGCAGCAAATCAGTAGTGAAAATCCAAAAAGGATTGGTGAGGGAGAGAAAGGGTATGTATCTCAGTGACCGGCATTTATAAAGTGCATCAAAAATATCTATGGGCCAGATCCTTAGCTGAAGTAATTGGAGCTCTGAAAGTTTATGCCAGCTGAAGCTCTATCTCCACAGAGTGCATCTGTAACTGGTGGTGTCATGTAAGATAGTAGTGGAAAAGCCTCACGAGGGCCAGAGGTTCAGTTTGGACATATACCCCCAAACATGACTATTTAGCCAAACTATCTGAACTGTCTGTGTGAACTCCTGGCCCTGAAGTCAGTGTGGGTGGGCCAGAATTTCACCCCTTGAATCTGCAGTATTGGAATGAAATTTAATCTTCAAAGAATGGGCTCCCAGAAGAAATTTCCAATATATTCCACTTTCAGCTCCCACAGAAATATTACAAAATTATTTTTGGCACTTTTGGTCCCAGCAGAAGTTTAGGTGAATGCAAATAATCATAGAATCATAGAAGATTAGTGTTGGAAGAGACCTCAGGAGGTCATCTAGTCCAACCCCCTGCTCAAAGCAGGACCAACACCAACTAAATCATCCCAGCCAGGGCTTTGTCAAGCCAGGCCTTAAAAACCTCTAAGGATGGAGATTCCACCACCTCCCTAGATAACCTATTTCAGTGCTTCACCACCCTCCTAGTGAAATAGTGTTTCCTAATATCCAGCCAAGACCTCCCACACTGCAACTTGAGACATTGCTCCATGTTCTGTCATCTGCCACCACTGCGAACAGCCGAGCTCCAGCCTCTTTGGAACCCCCCTTGAGGTAGTTGAAAGCAGCTATCAAATCCCCCCTCACTCTTCTCTTGTGCAGACTAAACAAGCCCAGTTCCCTCAGACTCTCCTCATAAGTCATATTACCCACATTACCCCTGATCATTTTCGTTGCCCTCCACTGGACTCTCCAGTTTGTCAACATCCTTTCTGTAGGGGGGGGGTCCCAAACTGGACACAATACTCCAGATTTGGCCTCACCAATGCTGAATAGAGGGGAATAATCTCTTCCCTCGATCTGCTGGTAATGCTCCTACTAATGTAGCCTAATATGCCGTTAGCCTTCTTAGCAACAAGGGCACACTGCTGACTCATATCCACTTCCTCATCCACTATAATCCCCAGGTCCTTTTCTGCAGAACTGCTGCTTAGCCAGTTGGTCCCCAGCCTGTAGCGGTGCATAGGATTTTTCTGTCTTAATAATGAACAATTAAACTGAACGTTCTTGAACCTGGAGAAAGGTTTGATTTGAGTTTAGGGCAAAGGTTTGGATCAGTTCTTATTTTAGCCAAGTCTAAAGCAGTTTTTCTTAATTATACTAAAGATATTCTCTCTCTAATGGATCTTCCTGCCAGTCCTGAGCAATTGTCATATGGAATATTCTGCAGATGGCTCAGCAGTGACACACATACAGCTGTGTATGACTAGGACACAGGTGTTTCAGTTTGTATGTGATAGTCAGTGAGCATGCAGTTTTATATAAGATGGGATTCACAGCAAAGACAGAGGATTGTCAATAGCACTGATAATAACAATTACGTCTGCCTGAGAAATCTCATACATAACACAAAACAGTCAGACTGGATTTTTCCCTGGTTTCATGACAAGAAATAAAAATTATTCTTGTCAGATCATTATTCTGCATGTTCAGTGTAAATCATGAGGGATGAATTCTGCTCTCATTTACATAAGTGTAAATCCAGAATTATCTCATTGTCTTCATTTCATTTCAGTTACTCCTGATTTATACTAGTGAAACTGACATCAGAAATTGATTGTAGGAGCTGAATTTGAAAAGATAATGTTCATGCTTTCTCAGTCTGAATTGTACCCACAGCTGCATTCATGAAAGAAATGGGAGAAATGGGATTCGGGTGAGCATGGAGGAAAAATATACACAGAAATAATATAAAGTAATTGTTAAATATCCATGTATACTTTTATCCTATACACATTGTAGCTTTGACTACCATGTCCACCATATTGTAGCAAACATTAGAGATAGTTTCAAATCATTTAGATCCATGATGTAGTTTGTATTTTTTTAAAAAAGTTTTATTGTATCACCTATTAAGAGAAATTAGAATTAACTGAATTTATTTCATTGAAACATTTTTTTAAATAAAAAACTGTTGAATCTTTCAATAAAAAAATGGAAACCAAAAAGTTTTTGGTAAACATTTTTGGGTTTCATTAAAAAAAATTTGGTTAAAAGAATCAGTTTTGTTGTTGTTGTCAAACAACTAAAAAATGTTAAAGGGAAATTTTGAATATATAAAAAAAATCATTTTATGAAAAATATTTGGTAATTTTGATCAACTCCAGTAAAAATATGAAATAAAAAACAAAGAAAGATTTTTAATGTAAATGTTCTCCTGCAACATTTGAACCCAAACATTGCTGCCTCACATAAGTTGAAAATCAAGTACAATAATTAGACTAACTATAAATAATCACTATGCAGTGTTGCTGTAGCTTTATTTGTCCCAGGATATTAGAAAAACAAGGTGGGTGAGGTAATATCTTTCATTGGACCAACTTCTGTTGGTGAGAGACACAAGCTTTCAAGCCTCATAAATCTATTCCTCAGGTCAGGGAAAGGTGCTCAGAGTGAGGAAGAGCTCTGTGTAGCATGAAAGCTCGTCTCTCTTACCAACGGTAGCCCAATAACAGATATTACCTCACCTACCTTGTGTGTATTAATAGTCACTGGCTGTGCCACTGCTCAACCTGATGCATCCGAAGAAGTGAGGTTTTTACTCACGAAAGCTTATGCCCAAATAAATATGTTAGTCTTTAAGGTGCCACCAGACTCCTTGTTGTTTTTGCTCAACCTGTAGGAAATACAGAATTTATACTGACTAAATGGTGAAATGTATATTTGGGTTTTAAAGACTTCATCTTTGAGATTAGTAACAGAGGGTCCTGTGGCACTTTTAAGACTAACAGAAGTATTGGGAGCATAAGCTTTCGTGGGTAAGAACCTCACTTCTTCAGATGCAAGTAATGGAAATTTCCAGAGGCAGGTATAAATCAGTATGGAGATAACGAGGTTAGTTCAATCAGGGAGGGTGAGGTGCTCTGCTAGCAGTTGAGGTGTGAACACCAAGGGAGGAGAAACTGCTTCTGTAATTGGATAGCCATTCACAGTCTTTGTTTAATCCTGATCTGATGGTGTCAAATTTGCAAATGAACTGGAGCTCAGCAGTTTCTCCTTGGAGTCTGGTCCTGAAGTTTTTTGGCTGTAAGATGGCTACCTTTACATCTGCTATTGTGTGGCCAGGGAGGTTGAAGTGTTCTCCTACAGGTTTTTGTATATTGCCATTCCTGATATCTGACTTATGTCCATTTATCCTCTTGCGTAGTGACTGTCCAGTTTGGCCAATGTACATAGCAGAGGGGCATTGCTGGCACATGATGGCATATATAACATTGGTGGACATGCAGGTGAATGAGCCGGTGATGTTGTAGCTGATCTGGTTAGGTCCTGTGATGGTGTTGCTGGTGTAGATATGTGGGCAGAGTTGGCATCGAGGTTTGTTGCCTGGGTTGGTTCCTGAGTTAGAGTTGTTATGGTGCGATGTGTGGTTGCTGGTGAGAATATGCTTAAGGTTGGCGGGTTGTCTGTGGGCGAGGACTGGCGTGCTTCCCAAGGTCTGTGAAAGTGAGGGATCATTGCCCAGGATGGGTTGTAGATCACTGATGATGCATTGGAGAGGTTTAAGCTGAGGACTGTAGGTAATGGCCAGTGGTGTTCTGTTGGTTTCTTTTTTGGGCCTATCTTGTAGCAGGAGGTTTCTGAGTACACGTCTGGCTCTGGTGATTTGTTTCTTTATTTCCTTGTGTGGGTATCGTAGTTTTGAGAATGCTTGGTGAAGATCTTGTAGGTGTTGGTCTCTGTCTGAGGGGTTGGAGCAGATGCGGTTGTACCTCAGCGCTTGGCTATAGACGATGGATCGTGTGGTGTGTCTGGGGTGGAAGCTGGAGGCATGAAGGTAGGCGTAGCGGTCGGTGGGTTTTCGGTATAGGGTGGTGTTAACGTGGCCATCGCTTATTTGTACTGTGGTGTCTAGGAAGTGGACCTCCCGTGTAGATTGGTCCAGGCTGAGGTTGATGGTGGGTGGAAGCATTTGAAATCATGGTGGAAATCTTCCAGGGTCTCCTTCCCATGGGTCCAGATGATGAAGATGTCATCAATGTAGTGTAGGTAGAGAAGGAGCGTGAGTGGACGAGAGCTGAGGAAGCGTTGTTCCAGGTCAGCCATAAAAATGTTGGCATATTGTGGGGCCATGAGGGTGCCAATAGCGGTGCCACTGGTCTGGAGGTATATATTGTCACCAAATTTGAAATAATTGTGCGTGAGGATAAAGTCACAGAGCTCAGCAACAAGTTGTGCTGTGTCATCATCAGGGATACTGTTCCTAACAGCTTGTATTCCATCTGTGTGTGGGATGTTTGTGTAGAGAGCCTCTACATCCATGGTGGCGAGGATGGTGTTTTCTGGGAGGTCACCAATGCATTGTGGTTTTCTCAGGAAATCAGTGGTGTCCCAGAGATAGCTGGGAGTGCTGGTGGCGTAAGGTCTGAGTAGGGAGTCCACATATCCAGACAGTCCTTCAATGAGAGTGCCAATGCCCGAGATGATGGGGCGTCCAGGATTTCCAGGTTTGTGGATCTTGGGTAGTAGATAGAATAACCCCGGTCGGGGCTCTAAGGGTATGTTGATTTGTTCCTGTGTTAGTGTAGGGAGTGTCCTGAGTAGATGGTGCAGTTTCTTAATGTATTCCTCAGTGGGATCTGAGGAAAGTGGCCTGTAGAATTTGGTATTGGAGAGTTGTCTGGCAGCCTCCTTCTGGTAGTCAGACCTGTCCATGATGACAACAGCATCTCCTTTATCAGCCTCTTTGATGATAATGTCAGGGTGGTTTCTGAGGCTGTGGATGGCATTGCGTTCTGTACGACTTAGGTTATGAGGCAAGTGATGTTGTTTTTCCACAATTTCTGCCTGCGCACGTCGGCGGAAGCATTCTATGTATAGGTCCAGACTGTCATTTCGACCCTCAGGAGGAGTCCATGTGGAGTTCTTCATCTTTGAGATTGTAAATATTAGTAATATAAGAGTAAATGCAAATATGTAGGGTGCAATCCTATTATCTTTAGTCAAGCAAGACCCAGCACTGATTTCAGCAGAGTGATCAGTATATCACACATTGACTTCAATGGAAGTTTACCTGAGGAAGGATTGCAGATTGGCATTCAGGATTTTTATCTGGCATCTAGAATGTGTTCATCCACTAGTCTATCTGGGAACTGTTAATTTTGACAAGCATTGCATGTTGCAAGACACTAAGATAGGATTTTCCAAAGTGCCCAGGTCCATTTACTTTCAATACAGCTGTGCTCCGCAATTACATAGGTGTTTCTGAAAATCCCATACTAAGAATTTAAATAAATAGCTAGATGGATAAGTAGGATAATGGGCAAAGGTCAGGTAACCTGACTGTTTCAGGTTTCTCAGAGGGGTTTTAAAATGTTTCTAAAAATGATTTATCAGTTTTGCTGGGAGAAAAGAGACCCTGAAAAGGACATGTATTGGTTTATATAATAGCATATTGTTTGGTAGTGCTTTTGCAAAAGTAAAAGAGAAGAGACACAGATCATCATGGAGATGTGCGAGTCAAAAAAAGACTGAGAAAAGAAACATGCTGGAATGGGCCTATTGTCCATCTAGACTTTACATGGTTCACAGGAAGGGGAAACTATCCCATGATGCACCAGGACTATAGTGTATTACCATAGAAATAATGACTCCAGCTGGTGAGCAGTTTATACTCTGAAACACGAATATAGCTCTTCTATACTAGAGATTGAAACCACAGATTGTACTCATCTTCATATATGTCTAATCTTTATTTTGAATATTAAGTATCATTTGTCTTAATAATAACCTGATTATATAGGATAGCCACAGGTTAATTATATGTTGCATAAAGTCATATTTCCTTTTATCCTTCCTAAATCTAATGTCTTTTAATTTCTTGGAATCCCCTCTTTTTCTGGTAGTATAAAAATGTATAAATAGAAATGCCTGACTTGCTTTTTTTCAAACCAGACATTTATTTATATATCTCTATCATATCTGTTTTTACTTTTCTCCTTTCCAAACTGAGGCCATGATGCTGGCTAGACTTATGCATGTTCTTTACCTTAAGAATGTGAGCAGTCCTACTGAGTTCAAAAAGGGCAACAAAAAATAACAGAGACATAAGACCCTAGTTTATATCCCAATCCTGCAAAGACTTATCAGTGGGACTACTTACATGCCTACCTTAAGTATGTGGAAGACTTTGCATAGTCAGCCTGAATAGCTTCCTTGTGCAGGAATCCCATATTTCTGATCATGGTGTTGAACTTCTTGTGACCTTATCAATTGCTGCTGTGACCTTTTTGGGAGGACCTTTAGATATTTAGAGAGACCCAGCAGTATTTGGGTAGGATGAGCCTTGTAAGATCTGTCCATCAATACTTTGTTGGTAAACAGTGTTTCCGGGGCTCTGAAAAATATAATTACAAGATAATCAAGAAATGTATTCAGTTGTAGTGTCAAGACTCCATAATAATGCAAGCTTCTAATGAAGAATATTCCCCAGATGACTTGTGTTATCTGCATATATGTTATTAATTTTTCTCTTCATAAGCTTTTGCCTCACTAACTTGTCCCCAGACTCTGGTTGCCTTGTATTTAAAAACAGAAGTTATTACAAAGGGTTAATCTGAACCATATAGTAAAGAGCCATTTTAGCTCTTTTATATTTGGATCAGAAAAGTATATACCTATGCACATGCATACACTTGCTTTATGATACCAAAATGGGGAAATGAAGTTAAATGGGTCTAGCCTTTTCTAAAAATAACAACGCCGAAGATATGCCTGTTTAGCTAATATGGCAAGGGCATTCACCCTATTAACTTCAATGAACAATCTGCTATTATTTGAAATTCAAACTACTTGTGTTTCTATACGGTTGGTCCTTTTGAAAATCTTAGTCTAGGAACATAGCTATTATGCCGAAGAGCCTTATGTGATATCTATATCCATGCATAATATTAAATATAGCAAAATCCCCCAAAAGACAAATATTGGGGTATATTTAACTTTTTGCTTATAATATTTTACTTAGTACAGTTTATACTCTGTCCATCTCATGTTATAAATGCATGTAAATTTCATATTTGAAAAATATATTTAAAAATCAATTGAAATCTTTTTTTTTTTTTTTGTCCTCAACACTGTCCCTGTCATCATTATAAATTTGCTGAATTCTAAAAGTGGGCATATTTTAATGAAAATATATTCATACCACATTTGTAGGTCACAGCCATGTGACAAAGTGACCAGGTATGTGCCAAACTGTGGAGTCATGTGACAAATAACATTCATCATGTACTTTAGATAGTCTCACCTGCATCATGACCAGTGATCCATCTCTGTCTGGATTCCTTTTATCATTCCAAACCTCTGAGCAGCTTCAAACAAAAAACTGCCAGAGAAATGTTTTCTTCTTTCTCCGCTCCCTTTCAAAATTACTCAGGCTCTAGGCATAGGACAGACAATAGGTCCAATATCTTTCAATCCTGCACAGCTAGACCCAGAAGATTTATACCAGAGGAAACAGATGGTTCCCAGCTTCACGAGGGGGGGTGGGGGGGACACAGTTCTTATTTGCATTCCTGGAAGGTCTTAAGATAACACATTAACATTGTGACAGACTTTTCCCACCTGCAATCTTGCCAATTACTGTTCTGTCATATAATCCTACCTTTGTTGGAAAGGTGATTGAAAATATTGCAGCAGTTACAGATGGAGGAGACCTCAGAATTCCTTGTCCCATTTCGGTCAAGTTACAGTATGGAGAAGAGTTAGGTAGATAATGAAAAACACTATTCAGCAAATGTATTAAAGCCAGTGAACCTCTCTAAATTCACCAGATAAATGATTTGATACATATCATTCGACCAGCAGTGGTATGGTGAATGCATTGGTTTTGTTGGCTGATGACCTCCTCCTGATGAATGACAGATATCCAGAGTCCATACTGATACTTTTACATCTGTCTGTGTCACAAGCTTTTATTGACAAGTCAGGATGTACTTATGGTGGACAGAGCACAATAGTTTAGAGGAGAAACAGAAAAAGAACATTATATCCAAAGGAAACTGCAGAGGGAATTTATATAGGCACAACGTAAGTATCCAGACTGGAATCTGGAAACAATGGGCAACTCAAACAGAAAGTTTAATGGGATTTTTAATAGACAAAAAATAACCCTAATTTTAGGTTAGTGCTCCTTAATGTGTCATTTTTCCTATATGGACTCAGAAGGAAAAATGCCAGATATCAAATTAACCACAGTATTTTCCACAGCACCCTGATATCTCCTTGCAGAGTTCTCTCTCTTTAAGCATTGACCAGGCACTACTCTGCTCAGCCTATGATCTTGTCAGCTCTCATAACCGAGATGGTCTAGCTACAGATATTGTATAACTGCACTAGTCATGGGTAAGAACAGAAAATTGAGAACCAGCACATCTCTACTTGAATATTGATTATACAATATCTAACTCCGTTCCTTCTGGATTTAGCTGGTGGTCTATTACCCATTAGCAAACAGTTACATGAGCAGAAGATAATGTTTCAGATTCTATGAAAAGAGCAGCAGAAGAGCAAACAGATTTAAATCAGCTCAATTCCAACAAAAACTCTTTCATCTTGAAACAATTTACACTCCACCAAGGGTAAGTAAACAGAGAGAATATTTTTCTCTCACCTTCAACTGTCAGTGGTACCTTTCACATTCCCTTTCCTCAGATAGGAGAGAGGTTTTTCCCATCTTTACTGGTACAAGAGTCCCTCATGGTGTTAGCATGATTATTTTCCTTTAGTTTACATAGTTCTTACTGTATTTACATGATATTCAGTTCTACAGCTTTCATATACTGGATATCCTCTCTTGAATCCAGAATTAAAAAAGCAACTACAGAGACTCAGTTGAAATCCTTACTATTAATAATAATAATAATAATAATAATAATAATAATTAATATTTTATTATTATTTATTAATAATTAATAATATAATAAAGTTTGAATACATAGATGTATGTCTCCAAATACTAAGTTAGACCAATTTAGCTGAACTTGTGTGACTAGAAGTGTGATGAGGTGCATAAATCACGCACTGGCCAGCAAAGCATAAAAAAAAGCTCTGGGGTCAGGAAGCCCCACCCCTCAACCCTTTCTGAGCATGCTCCACTTGCAGGCAGAGTTTAATAGGGTGCCAGCCAGCTCCGTTAGGGGAGGACAGGGCAGGGAGAAGGAGCCACTTTGAGAACTCTGGAAAAGAATGTAACCAGATCCAGACTGGGAGAAGGAGTGCCGGTGAGTGGCAGGTCTTACAGGCCAGAGATGTTTAGGCAACCCACGAGGGAGTGCTGGAAGGGACAAACTGCACCACGCCGGGGAAAAGGGAGAGGTAGGAAGTGTCCCAGGGAGGCTAACAGGAGGCACCCCATGGTAAAAGATGCTGGGCAGGCCTCACAGGGCCCTGGGTTGGAACCTGGTGGAGTGGGAGGGCCCAGGTTCCCTTACCCCTCCTACTGCAACCATTGGGCGGAGTGACCGCCAGCGACTGTAACCACCAGGCAGTGGACAGCGGATCTGTTCACAAGGCACACACACAAAAATCTCTGATTCTTACATTGACATCTGAATTTCTCAAATCTAATCACTATTCTCAAACACAGATGTCTCTATTGGCTTGGTCTCTAGCAGATGGACAATGGATCCATTCCAAAGGATCTCCTCTATGGAGAATGTGCAGCTGCTCCAAGGCCACTGGGCTGAACTAGGCTCAGGTTTAAGGGGGTTTGGAAGAGGGACTTAAAAATGTTCAGCATTAGCACTGCAAGCTGGGATGTGCAAGTGATAGGCTACACCAAGGAGTAAAAGAGATTGGAGAGAGGTGGATGAGAGAGAGGACAGTGAAGAGAGCAAAGAGGAAAGTGCCTCAGGCCTCAAGGACTTGTAGTGCGTCAGCTTCATCTTCTGGCCCATAGCTTTACTCCTGCATTATCTGTCATGGATTGTCACTTGAGAATTGGACTTTTTAGTCACTCACACTGCAGCTTGACACAAAGTAACTGAACTGCTTTGGCACTTACACCATCATCTTACACGCAGCCAAACATCTATCAACATCTAACCAAGGATGGTTGCCATTTATTCAACTGAAGTTTTCATAGTGGTTGAACTTTTTGGGCAACCCTGCACTTTGTTCCCCAGAGGTTACACTTTGTAGACAGTCCCTATCTCTGCAGGGTGGGGCTGTTGTAGCAGGGGTAGGCAACCTATGGCACTCGTGCCGAAGGTGGCACGCAAGCTCATTTTCAGTGGCACTCACACTGGCCGGGTCCTAGCCACCAGTCCAGGGGGCTCTGCATTTTAATTTAATTTTAAATGAAGCTTCTTAAACATTTTAAAAACCTTATTTACTTTACATACAACAATAGTTTAGTTATATATTATAGACTTATAGAAAGAGACCTTCTAAAAACATTAAAATGTATTACCGGCATGCAAAACCTTAAATTAGAGTGAATAAATGAAGACTCGGCACACCACTTCTGAAAGGTTGCCGACCCCTGTAGTATAGGGACAGACAGCTTAGTTTGAGCCCTGCTTTATACAGACCCCCAAGTCCCTCTTTTCTCTGCATTGCAGGTGTCTGCTATAAGTTTATGCTTTGAAGAGTTCAAACATCTATTGACTAAATATAAAATGATTCAAAGTGCTAGAAATATGTACGTACAGCAAATCAGTTGCAGTTTATTGTACTCTGGGTTAGGCCAGGCCTTGAACACTGTAAATGAGCAGAAAAGCTTAAACTATGTGTCTCACTGTTACTAGCCTATAGACTCAACTAGTACAGCCATATAAAACTGTGTATGAGACATTTTAGTTTGACCTCTGTTTCATACAGATCCCAAAGTCTCTCTCTGTTCTGCATTACAAGTGTGTTGTGCTATCTCAAGTAATATAGAATCCCGTACCTTCAAAGAATAGAATCTGAGTTTGAAATGTGTCATGTGTAGACACTCTTACATCAGTTTAAACTGGGCTTATATCTATTTATCTTGCCTCTCTTATTTAACAAGAGGAAAAGGTAGGAGGGAGGCTAAGGAAAATGAAAATAAGATAACAGAATTGTGGTTGTAGGTACTGCACAATTTGAAGGTTCCAGAAGATACCACTAAGTTGATCTAGGGGTTAGGGGAATACAAGGGTGACAGATGGTCACCTTTTCTCCATCCTGCTTGTGGTAGACACAAGGATCAAGGCCAGGGAATCCATGCATTGTGGTGACTCACTTAGCACACTGTGTCATTTTCCCTGCCCAAATACAATGCCTCCTTCCATGGTGTATGTGACCATACAAAAACTTTCAACCAGCCAGTCCCCTGTGCAGGGGAAATGCAGTATTTCTACTGTCTCAGACATGCATATCCATGATGAAGACCAGAGGATTTGTTCCCTCAATCCTTGGCCTCAGTGCTAACAAAAATGCCAGCTAATACCAGCTGGCATACAATCATAAAGTTTAGATATGGAGACACCATCACAAGAACCAGAAAGAAAATGTTTAGTCTGTAGTGGGGAATGTGACAAAATCAAAATGAATAATATAAAATCATATTAGTGAGTAATTACTAGAGATCTTTAAGAAGAGAGTACTTGAGAAGAGGGAATACAATCCAAACTCTCAGATATCAAGTCTTCAAACTATTTTCTGATTGAAATGTACTATATTAATGTGCAGTAGGGATATTTTCGTATGTGCCAGCAAGGTCTACATGACCCAGTTAGTGTGTGACACATTGGTATGCTTTAGAATTCGTGACCTTGGTGCGCATTACCTCACTATGTAGACAAGCCTGATTGTTTCCAATCTCAGGATTACAGGATGGCCTAAACTTGCATTGTGAGTAAATTTTAGCATGGGAGTTAGGAATATAGGGTTGATATCAATGGGTCTACTCATGTAAACTAATGTTGTAGAGCTGGACACTATATTTCTGAAAGTTTCTTGCTAAGTAGATGTCATTAATTTTCTATTCTACTCTTGTCCTTGTTAACATTTTCATGAACCTGTTGGGAATAAGTGGAATTTCCAGTGAAAACAAAATACTAAAAGGTCAAAGACAGTAAAATATCTTTTGAGTTGAAGAACAAATTGCCTTAACCTCATAATTAAAATGTGTCAATTAAAAATCAATGGCCTGATTATCCCTCTCACTTGCACTGGTGCAAATTAGGAGTAACTTCAGTTAGAATAAGAATTATACCAGTTTTTTTTTTTTCAAAAGTGAGAGGAAAGTCAGATGCCATATTTCAAGAAGCAAAGCCATATCGATTTTTATAATAATGCAATTTGAAAGCCTTTAACTCAATGTTAATAATATTTACTTTCAATAATTTATGCTGCTTGTTTATTTTATGCACTTCACTCATTTTGGAGACTGAAACTAGACTGATCAGTTTCACTTTCAGTTTCCAGTCACTTTTATTTGGTGGGACAGATTCTCAGCTGGTGTGAATTTGCTTAGCTTGGTTATTGCCAACTGAGGCTCTGGCCATCTCTTTCTTAGGCACTAGCCCAGTGTTGTAGGGTTTGGGTTTCTGTAGTTTCAGGGAAACATTTAAGTTAAAAAGAAAGTTTTCATTGATTTCACTAAAACAGGTCTATTGATATTATATTTTGCAAACAATTTTTCTTTGCAAAACTCCCACTTTGTGCCTGAATTATTTGACAATGTCACTTAAAACAGCATACAGTTGTGATATTTTATCTGCTGTTAAACAAATCTAGTTTTGTGGCTAATTCTTCATAGGTTTATGTCAGGTTTTACACTGATGGAGTAACTTTATTGTCTTAAATGAAATTACTTGTGATTTTTTTAATCTAATCTCAGATAAACAGATGTGGCCCCGCTCCTGCTTCCATTTAAATCTAAAGGCAAAAGTCTCATTGACTTGAATGGGAGAAAGATCAGGCCCTTAATTTGTAAAGTGTGCTTGTACTGATGAATTTGAATTGCTAATTATAAAACCACTATTCTGACAGCTGAGTACTTAGATTTTTCTAGATTCCCTTTTAGACAGGGGTGAGAAAAATGTGGGCAGTATTAAAGAGCAGACCCTCTGTCATCGTGGCCTTAATACAAGGACTTTGAAAGATCCTTCTTACAAATGTCAGCATTTGAAAAGGACAAACAAGGAAATAAATCTCAAAGTGTATGACAATGGGAGATGGAAAGGAAGTGGGTGGGATAATGCATCTGAGGAGCAAAGCTCCTTATAAAAAGCATTAAAGAGGTTTAGGGTTCTATTTAGCAACAAAAGGAGTTATGGAACAGTGCATAATTTTCCCACAGGACTTTTGTTCTTTGATGTGTTTGATGCACAAATAACTAAAATAAAATAAATAAATAGTGGGCTGAAAGTTTGTATAGTGGAGCGTGTTTGTTTATAAAGGGGAAAAGTAAAGTGAAGTGAATATGCTGATGCATGCAAAATCAAGTGAATTCTCTACTCACTGGGACTTGTTGAGGGAAAGCTATAGAAAACTGTTTGAAGGATTTCAAGTACCATTTCAAAGCAAATGTCTATGGTAACTTCTCCTCTACACTTAGCATCTTTGCACTGTATATATCTTAAACCTTGATTCAGTCCTGGGATATACTGTCTGTTGCTAGCATATTGCAGGGGCATTAGTGGAGGAAAGTGAATCTGGAAGGTATCTGCAAGCATGGGAGACCAGGTCAGCCAACTCAACCTCCAAAGTAGGTAGAACTGTCCATGGAGGAGGCATGGCCAGGTCACCTACTACAGGTCCTGCTAATTCAGTACCTGCCCCAAGCAACCTCCACTGTTGAGGCTCCTATGGCGACCACACCCTGGTTTAAATAGCTTTTTTCCCCCTGGCACAAACCCTGGGGAGAGAAGTGATGTTACAGTAAAAGAGAGCAGGATGGGAGGAGCACAACTTCCTCTCTTCTGCTAAAAACAGAGGAAAGGCCTCTTCTTCTAACTGCCTTGAGTAGGCTATAGAGCTTCCTCATGGTTTCTCTTGCTTCTTAGTTGGGGTACTGAGAGTCTACCCTCCTGGTACATTGTACTTTAATTGCTGCAGCAATACAAACACTGCTTGCCTTTCTCTGTGAAGTGAATGCATCCTCCCACCCCAAACACAATGTCTCTCTGCTGGCACTCAGGAGCATTTTTCATCCCTTAGTGACAGTAAGGGTGGAAGCCCAATATTTCCTTTACCAACCCCACCCATTCAGATCTTATGTGTATTCAAGGCATATAGATGCATGCTGTCAATGGTACAAGGCTACAGATTAATGCACTCTGACTTTCAGTTTCATATGGTGTACTGTACTATGATACTGTAATGGAGGGAAGAGATTGCTTTGCCAGTCAGAGATGCTAGATTTTGAATGGATCTCAGATTTAAGATCTATATGGCTCTGACACATTGCAGCTACTGAACCACTGCAAGTTTTATTTTATTTCCTGTGTAGTCCTGGAATCAGGCCAGGTATTACTTTCCAACAGGAATCTTTATTATTGACATAGAGCAGGCTTCCATTTAATTTTTATGTTACATTTCCCATGAAAAATGAATGGCTTAAACTAAGAGAAAATCATCATGAGAGGGCTCCAAAAGGCATCCAGAAAATCACCCACTGTATTTTAATTAATCATGTTTGTTATGGTAATACCTAGGTAACCAGCCAACATTGGGGCCCAATTGTGCTAGGGACTGTACAAATACAGCAACAGGAAGTTCCTGTCCTGAAGAGCTTGTTATCTAAATAGATCAGTCAGACAAAGGGGAGGGGGAAAAGGATAAAACATACAAGCCAATGTGTGGGGGAAAACACAATGTTAAGTGCATTGATATTTTTTTGAGGGGGTAGTGGTGCATTTTTATTAGCTAACCAGCAAGAGAATGGAAGACAGAGAGGAGAGGGGAACAGAGCAAGTGAGCAGAGGGAGGGGAAGAAGATAAGAAGGGCAGGTATGGAGTGAGAGTGAGGTGAAGAGACTGTGAGATGGGGCAGGAAGATATTGGAGCAAACAGGCAATCAGCCCAGGGTAGAGAAAGTCCAGTCATAAGAATGCGAGAACATAGGACTGGAAGGGATCTCCTCAGTCACTGAGCCATGCCCTTGCTAAAGCAGTGAAAATTGTAGGAAATAGTACCAGTATCTTGGGTCCCTAATTAAGTTGCTTCTGCAGTTGTTCTGTTGGCTTCATTCTCTGGTTGGCTCCATTAATACCATTCACTTCTGCTCCAGTTCAGGGTCTGATTTTCCGCCCCAATGTGTACTTTAGCACAGCTATGGTTGTGGAAAGGGAGCAGAAACCTGCTTTAAGTCCCCAGCAGGAATAGAGCAATCTCCTATGCCTCTTCTTCAGTTCACAGTGCAGGGAGAAGGCACCCACATTTAGTGTACCGTCAGAAGATGGAACCGGACCCATAGGCTCTATGCCTTACCGTCCATTGCCACTCAGTGTTTGTGCCTCGATTTCCCCACAGCATGATTCAGCCTCCCAAGAAATGTTGCTGAGTCTAAAAGATGTTAAGTGTACCAAACTTCTTGCCAGTTTCAAGCTGGTGCTTCTGCCTTTCCTTCACTGCAGTCACATTAGGTGAAAAACACATGGGAGAATGAAATCCCATCAATTAAATAGAAAATCCCTTAGGATGATTAGTTGAGGCCAATGATAAAAGTATATTTTGTGTGCATGTCAGGTTCCTTGCCAGTCTCAAAGTAGTCATTTGGATTCACTTCATTATAGCCACTGAAGTACCTTGAGAGAGCAAGAGAAAAATAGAGTGCAAGACAGAGTAATAATAACCCTTAAATGATGAAATCTCTCTCATAGCACAACTTCAAATAACTCAGACAACTGTTCTTTAATCAACTACACAATCACTGGTTCAACTGAATTCAGCTTAGCAGCCATGGGAAAACTCAGGGAGAGAAATGCAGAGGAGAGGGGAATACCAGCTAAACCTGAGAGAGAGCACAATAGGTAGATATTACTGGTTGGGCACTTTAAAAATAGAAGGAAGAATACCAGACGGTCAATGGAATACACATGCAGTGTGATTCGGGACTGATCCTGCTGAATTAAATCAATGTGACTTTTGCCATTGGCTTTGATGGAATCCAGAACAGGCTCTTATGAGTTTTATCTTTCTCTGCCTGCTTTGTTCTGCTTCCCTTGCTCCACCCTTCTCATCTCTGACTTGATGATCCATATGCTGAAATAATCTTCCTCCTCTCTCCTACCATTTTAGCTCCCCATCATTTCATAGTGTTACTCTTCCTTATTAATCTGCTCACCCCTCTCTTTCAGCAAAACCCCCATCACCCACGCCCCATCTGATGCTGATTTCATTACACGCAGACCAATATGCAATTGAATTAAAGGAGTGGGAGAATAGGTAGGTGTCACAGAGATTGAGCAGCTGGGTTGGCTTATAAAAATAAGGGTGCTTCAGAACATTAAACGATGAAAAACAGAAAAAAAAATCTCCTTTGCACTATAGGGCAGTGGCTCTCAACTTTTCCTGATTACTATACCTGTTTCGGGAGTCAGATTTGTCTTGTGTACCCCCAAGTTTCACCTCACTTAAAAACTACTTGCTTACAAAATCAGACATAAAAATATAAAAGTGTCACAGCACACTGTTACTGAAAAATTGCTTACTTTCCCATTTTTACCATATCACTATAAAATAAATCAATTGAAATATAAATGTACTTACATTTCATTGTGATACCTACCGTATAATAGCACAGAGAGCAGTATAAACAAGTCATTGTCTGTATGAAATTTTAGTTTGTACTGACTTAGCTAGTCCTTTTTATGTAGCCTGTTGTAAAACCAGGAAAATATCTAGATGAGTTGATGTACCCCTGGAAGAGCTCTGTGTACTCCCAGGAGTACATGCACCCATGGTTGAGAACCACTGATCTAGAAAAAGAACCCCTGGAAAAATAACAAGATTAATAAAAACAAAGTAATAAATACAAGGGTAAATTTTTAAAAAGCATCCAAGTCCCATTTTCAAGAGGGACTTAGGCACTTAAAAGCATAAGTCAATAAAACAGACTCCTAAGTCATTTAGGCACTTAGGAAAATTTTACCCCTTACTTTAAACTAGTGAAATGCTTACTAGCCAGCTCAAATATTAGGTCCCTTCCACAGCTAGGGTGCTGCCTGAGGTTCCTGGCTTTGGCCCCAGTTAAGCAAGGTGCTTAAGCATGTGCTGACCTTCAAATATGCTAACAGGAGTCAGCAACCTTTCAGAAGTGGTGTGCCGAGTCTTCATTTATTCACTCTAAATTAAGGTTTTGCGTGCTGGCAATACATTTTAACATTTTTAGAAGGTCTCTTTCTATAAGTCTATAACATATAAATAACTATTGTTGTATATAAAGTAAATAAAATGTTTAAGAAGCTTCATTTAAAATTAAATTAAAATCCAGAGCCCCCCAGACCGATGGCCAGGACTCGGGCAGTGTGAGTGCCACTGAAAATCAGCTTGCGTGCTGCCTTTGGCACATGTGCCATAGGTTGCCTACCCCTGTGCTAGTAGAATTGATCAACATTTTTTGAGTAAACAATTTTTTTGTTGAAAAATAGCCTTTTGTACAAAACCAAAATATTTCACCAAAACCACTGACTTCTTTGTGATGTTTTGTTTATCATGACATTTTATACAACATTTTTATCAACAAGTTTTAAAAACATCACAACCATTATTGAAATGGTTGTAAACAATTTTTGTTTACTAAAACCAGGATTCAATGAGAATTTGAATAACACATTTTGATCCATTTTAATTAAAAATGCATGAATGTTTGTAGAGCGACAAGGTGGCTCTTCTTCAGAGAGTATGCGCAATGTGCCTCAGGCAGCTTGTCACCAGGATTCAACAGCGAATGTAATCCACTGGTTGGATCATTAGCTTCCCCAGGCTGGGCCAGGGAATGACAGGGAGTGCGATGTGAACGTTGATCCATGCCGCCCACAAGGTTGGTGAGGTAAAATCTTTAATTGGGCCAACTTCTGTTGGTGAGAGAGACAAGTTTTCAAGCTCACACAGAGCTTTTCTTCAGGTCTGGGAAAGCTTGAAAGCTTGTCTCTCTCACCAACAGAAATTGGTTCAATAAAATATATTACCTCATCCACCTTGTCGCTCTAATATGCAGGACCAACATGGCTATAACAACACTGCATACCTGAATGCTTTTAGGAAAATGAAAAATAGGTCTATTTTGAACATTATGTAATGGAAACAATTTTGAAATTTGTTGTGAATATTTTTTTTCCATTTTCTGACCAGTTCTAGTGAATAATTTTATTGACTTCAGTGAAGCTCCCATTTTTGAAGGTAGGCATGTACATAAGTAACTTGCTTAATCAAGTATCAAAGGGGTAGCCATGTTAGTCTGGATCTGTAAAAGCAGCAAAGAGTCCTGTGGCACCTAATAGACTAACAGGCATATTGGAGCATGAGCTTTTGTGGGTGAATACCCACTTCTTTGAAGAAGTGGGTATTCACCCACAAAAGCTCATGCTCCAATATGCCTGTTAGCCTATAAGGTGCCACAGGACTCTTTGCTGCTTTTACAGATCCAGACTAACATGGCTACCCCTTTGATACTTGATTAAGCAAGTTACTTATGTACATGCCTACCTTCAAAAATGGGAGCTTCACTGAAGTCAATAAANATTGGTCCTGCTTTGAGCCGGGGGTTGGACTAGATGACCTTCTGAGGTCCCTTTCAACCCTCATATTCTATGATTCACATGAAAAGATAGGAGTTGCCTTACTAAGTGGGGGGTCAGTGATGTGAGGCACAGGAAGCAGATGAAGACCTTGATTAAGCAAAAGCAGCAAAGAGTCCTGTGGCACCTTATAGGCTAACAGGCATATTGGAGCATGAGCTTTTGTGGGTGAATACCCACTTCTTCAAAGAAGTGGGTATTCACCCACAAAAGCTCATGCTCCAATATGCCTGTTAGCCTATAAGGTGCCACAGGACTCTTTGCTGCTTTTGCTTAATCAAGGTCTTCATCTGCTTCCTGTGCCTCACATCACTGACCCCCCACTTAGTAAGGCAACTCCTATCTTTTCATGTGAATCATAGAATATGAGGGTTGAAAGGGACCTCAGAAGGTCATCTAGTCCAACCCCCGGCTCAAAGCAGGACCAATCCCCAGACATATTTTTACCCTAGTTCCCTAAATTGCCCCCTCAAGGATTGAACTCACAACCCTGGGTTTAGCAGGCCAATGCTCAAACCACCAAGCTATCCCTCCCCCTATGTGCTGTATATTTATACCTGCCTACAGTATTTTTCACTCCATGCATCTAATGAAGTGGGTTAGAGCCCACGAAAGCTTATGCCCAAATAAATTTGTTAGTCTCTAAGGTGCCAGAAAGATTCCTCATTGTTTTTACATCACTATCCATTTGCCAGTTCTCTGCATCTGTTTATTATTAGTTTGGCTATGCTAGCTCTGTTCAAGGAAGAGGCAAGCAGACTGCCACTGTAGGGGAATCAGAAATGAAGAGGTAAACATTGAAAAGGTTTAAAATCTAATTATTTTTCACTATTCTGCTGTTTGTTTACTTCTTGCATCTCTCTCAGATTGTGTGATGGAAATAGATTGGTCATTTCCTACTTAATTTCACTTTTGGTTTCTCCTGCACTCAATACATTGTTGTAGTGGTTGGACCCTGATTCAGCGAAAGAACTTACTTTGCCAAATCAGGACCACAAACAACAGAAGGGTTTTTTATTTGCTGAGAAATAACTTTTCTCTGTATTACAGCTATATACTATTGTGCAACATTTTTTAAACCTATTTTGACCCATCAACATTCTATAACTCAGGGTAATTAATCTTACATAACATTAATCTTTTTTCAATAATTTGCTTGTTATGGTGGTTAGTTAACACATTTATCCAAAACTCCTAAAATAGAATTCCAATATAAATTACATATTTATAAATATCTTAACATGCAATAACTAACAAATTCTGTGAAACAATATGGATCGGTTACTTTTCCTTCATACCTTTCTGTGTTACTATGCAAAGAACTAAGGCTATGTCTACAGTGAAATTAAAAACCTGCGGCTGGCCCAGGTCAGCTTACTGAGGTTAAGGGGCTGTTTAATTGTGGTGTAGATGTTAGGACTTTGGGACCTTCCCACCTCGCAGGGTCCTAGATCCCAGGCTCCAGCCCAAGCCCGAATGTCTACACCACAGTTAAATAGCCCCTTAGCCCGAGACCTGCAAGCCCAAATAGCTGGCAATGGCCAGCTGTGGGTTTTTAATTGCTGTGCAGATCTACCCTAAGTAGCATTTTCTTTTCTCTGTCCTATAGGTGGTGCAACCAATTTCTATATTTGCTTCAATTAGAATTACATTCAGTTCTCCTTTTCCACCAATAGGTGGCACTAGTAATTTCGGTACTGTGTTTATTGTTGTATAAAAAGGACAGTGACATAATAGCATTATTTTTAAGAGATTAAAGTAGAGTGCTGAGGAAACAAGACATTTCTTAACTGAGAAAAAAATTGCAAAACCATATGATCTCTCAACTCTGCCTCACGTATTTGAATTGTTCTAGTTATAATACACTAAGTCAATTGATGAACCAGTTTAGAGAATGTGTAAAGCACAAAATGGGTCATATTAACTGTTGGTGTAAATGGCCATAACACTTGGCTTCAATTGAATTTTTCTGACTAAGAACAGTGGAAAATTTGACCCTGGGTACATAGAACTATATTTTATTGTGTGTACATGTTACCATCTTTTAATGATACAATATTTCACAATTATTCTGCAGAATGTCTTTTATGATTTTACATTGAGGTTAGATTCTTATGTTAAGAATTGGTTCATGAATTCAGTACAAAATAAGTATGACAAGTTTGTGAATGCCAGTTCTCTTGAAGGAATCCAATCTTATCTATCCTAGATATATTTGGCTAAGGAAACTGAACATGACTTTATCAGTGAGCTCGTGAAACATAGTACTATTGAAATTAAATTTGTGCCCTGCAATGTGTACCAAGAGACAGAATTTTCAGCATGCAACTATTTATATATATTTTTGCTAATGTAGTTTTTTATTGAAGTCACATCCATAGGTCTTATACAAATCAGACTAATATATCTTCCCAAAATATATTTAATTTGTGCATTACTCAAATAAAAGAGTGAAAATTAGAATTTATGGGCCAAATTCTCCAGCCCATTGAAACCACTTAACGTGACCTTAAGTAGACAGGGAGTCAATATAAACCAGAATCCAATACCTTACTCACATTGATTTCAGTGGGATTGTTTGAGGAAGAAGGAACTATTCAGTGTGAGTAAAAGTATTAGAATCTAGTCCATAGTGAATACAGATGAGTTTTAGATAGGCATCCTTGGCAGCATTATTATATTTACTTAGTCTGTGAGATATATAAAAATTATGGGTGGTCTTCCCAAGATTACATAGTTATTTGAATACATGCTAGCAAATAATGAGTGGATAATGTTTTTGTCTTTTAATTCAAGGCGGACTGTTCTGGAAAACCTGAACTTCCTCAGATCAAAATCCCTTTGACATTCAATGGGATTTAAGCACATGGTTAAGCATTTTCCTTAACAGAGATGCTTTCCTGCATCTGGGTCTTTGAAATGATTGGCTCTGGTTATTAGTTTGCAGCTGTCTGATACAAAGAATATTCTTTTTTAATCTTTAAGAAAAAGAGTGAAAACATTTGAAGAAGAGCTCTGTGTTGCTTGAAAGTTTGTCTCTCTGACCAACAGAAGTTGGTCTAATACAAGATATTACCTCACCCACCTGGTCTCTGTAATGTCCCAACAGCTCCTCTAATTACACTGCTCTACAGCCAAAATGCTTCTGAAATAAATGTAGTCAAACTTTACTAATTTTGGGTCACTGAGAACGAAAATGATGCTTAAAATTGTTGATTGGCTCTAGTTTTCAAGATATGCTATTGGGTCAGTATATACGACCCTTGACTTGGAAATGGAGGAGGATAAGTGAGTTATAAAGGGAAGGGATATCAATTTAAACCAGAAATGACTAAAATACATCTTTGGATGTATGAATAAATCTATGACTGGTTTGGACAGTACTTGCTTTTTAGGCAAAACAATGAATGATGCAATCTGAAGCAGGTATTGCATCATACATGATATGAATTGCATCATGTTATTCCTAGAAGTCATGGATGATGCAATCATAACGAAGCTTACATCACTCTGCTGAACAAATTGCCCTATATCAGCTCTAGAAATCATACAGTGTCATGCTCTCTTATTTGTCAGTGTTTGATTTTGCAAAGGGACACATTTCTGTTTAGCCAAAGTGAGCCGAGATGCCTCGTACTTATGTGAACAGTGCAGATAACTTCTGCTATGTTTGTGGTGAAGTGACTTTTGCATCACAAAAGCGCAGTATAACCACTATGGTTAAGAAAGCCTATCACCTTTATTTTGGCTGCAAAATTGGAGATCAGGACAAGAGGTGGGCCCCACACATATGCTGCAACACTTGTGCAACAAATCTTCACCAGTGGTTGAACAGGAAAAGGAAGTCTCTGCCTTTTGCAGTGCCAATGATTTGGAGAAAGCCAACAGATCATACCAGCAATTGTTACTTCTGCATGGTGCATCCAGTTGTGAAAGGTGTGTCAAAGAAGAAAAAGTGGACTGTGCATTATCCAAACATTCCATCAGCTATACGCCCAGTACCCCACGGAGAAGGACTGCCGGTTTCTGATGCACCAGAATCATTCTCACTTGAGTCGGACGAGGACGAGGAAGAGGATGAAACTTCTGGTCCTGAACCATCAATGTCATAGGATCCACATTTTCTCCCATCCTCCTCCTCTGAAACACACCTCATAACACAAGAAGAACAGGAGTACTTGTGGCACCTTAGAGAAGAAGTGGGCTGTAGTCCACGAAAGCTTATGCTCTAATAAATTTGTTAGTCTCTAAGGTGCCACAAGTACTCCTGTTCTTCTTTTTGCGGATACAGACTAACACGGCTGCTACTCTGAAACCTCTCATAACACAAGGTGAACTTAATGACCTTGTCAGGGATTTGAAACTACCCAAGAGTAAGGCAAAGCTGTTGGGCTCCAGACTACAGCAGTGGAATCTCCTGGCAGGTGATGTTAGGGTTTCCATGTTCCGTGACCGTCAAAAGGATCTTGTCCCATTCTTCTTCATGGAAGGTGATCTTGTAGCCTGCAACAACATCGATGGTGTGATGGCAGCCCTCAACATCATTCACGATCCAGATGAGTGGAGACTGTTCACTGATTCATTGAAGACAAGTCTTAAAGCTGTTTTACTGCATAATGGCAATGTTTTGCCATCAATTCCAGTTGGTCATGCAGTCCATATGAAGGAAACCTATGACAACATGAAACAACTTTTGAGGTGCATAGACTATGACCAACATCAGTGGCAGCTTTGTGGCGATTTGAAGGTTGTTGCTCTCTTGCTTGGTCTGCAGACTGGATACACAAAGTACTGCTGTTTTCTCTGCGAATGGGATAGTCGTGCAAGAGATTCCCACGACATCAAGAAAGATTGGCCACTCCAACAGTCATTGGAGCCTGGGAGGAAAAGTGTTCAGCATCCACCACTTGTTGAATCAAGGAAGATTTTGTTACCACCCTTACACATCAAGCTGGGTCTGATGAAGAACTTTGTCAAGGCCATTGACAAAACACAAGCAGTTTTCAAGTACCTCCATGGAAAATTTCCAAGGTTAAGTGAAGCTAAGATAAAGGAAGGTGTCTTTGTTGGTTCTCAGATTCGTGAACTTCGAGATGATGCATTTGACCATGCACTGCGTGGCAAGGAAAAGACGTCATGGAAAGCCTTCCAGTTAGTGGCAATAAATTTTCTTGGAAACCACGAGGCACACAACTATTGGTTGTTGGTGTATAACCTCCTCAAGATATACAAAAGCCTTGGTTCCAACATGTCACTAAAGATACATTTTTTGCACTCTCATCTAGATTTTTTTCCACCGAACTGCAGAGCAGTGAGCAACGAGCACGGCGAGCGATTTCACCAGGACATTGCAACAATGGAGAAACGCTATCAGGGCAAATGGAGCCCATCAATGCTTGCAGACTATTGCTGGACAGTGACAAGAGATGCTCCATTTAATGAATACAAGAGACAAGCCAAGAAGTGCTGAGTAGACATTGAATAGGACTAAACTATGTACATAATAGTTTTTTGCCTTTTGTTTCTAATACATTTTATTTATATAACCCTTCTGTGGATTTTTAAAGTGTAACATAAACAGGACAGGTGAAATATTATCATGTAAAGCAACCATAAACACATGAAAAGTCCTAGGTTTACAATTTATGATTAAAACTCTACTATCTACACAATATACATAGACATAAAATGTAAAAATTGAAATATCTTAGAAACAGTAGCCAATCAGTTGTTTTAATTGTCATATTTGAATTCAGCACATCAAAATACATAACAAATAGCACATTTTATCTCTGAAGCAGACGACTTCTCAAAAATTGTAGACCAGTGTTATGTTCACAGTTAAACACATACTTCATTATGATTCGTTATGAAATGGGTGAAGGGAAACGTTACATTGAGGATCTTACTATTAAAAATGCCTGAAGCTAGCCTCAATTTTATTGAGGTAATTTGTGCTTGTAATTAATTATGTGGACAAATGATATATAGATGTTTTAAAGCCATCTTTGGGTCCCACCCCCCAAAACTGTGCTGAGAACAGCTTAGCTGCTGCCCGTAGTGTACAGCTTGGTTAAGACACAGCAAATGGGGCTATGGCAACAGTCTACAGATATCTGATACTGATATAGGTAAACAGCAAGTAAGGAGAAGGATTATTTAGGCAATCTCTCTCTTTCCCTCTCCCCCCTACCTCTTACTTTTAAGTTATTCCTTGAACACAGAGAATATAATGATCATTACACAGGGGATACAGGAAAAACGAGTGGGGTTAAACTCGTTGAAGGGATCTTATAATTTTGCAATCAAAAACAGGAAAGAATTGACAGTCAATGGGATCTGGGTGCCTATGTCCTGTTTCTACCTTTGAAAATCTCTGCATGTCTCAAATTGAGGGGTTTGATTCTGGGAGATTCTAAGCACCCTCCACAGCCATTGAAATCCACAGGAGTGGTGATACCTCTGTGTCTTTCAGGACTGAACCCAAAATGTGTTAGTGCAGTATGTTCTGTGTCATGTCTTATACCTTAATTGATTATCACTGGGTATAATTCATATTTCATAGATTCATGGATTCCAAGGTCAGAAGGGACCAATGTGATCATTTAGTTTGACCTGCTGCATAAAACAGGTCACTGAACTCCCCCAAAATAATTCCTAGAGCATAGCTTTTAGAAAAACTTCCAGACTTGATTTAAAAATTGTCAGCAATAGAGAATCCACCAGGAGCCTTGGTAAATTGTAATATAGTTGGCTTTATCACAGAAAAATCATTTTGATTTATTTGACACATTGTATATCAGAGAGAGCTATGCATGAGGTTATTAATGTCTCTCTAAGATATTTCCTGCATCCTTGGAATACATTTCAGTATACACGGTACTGCAGTATCATTATGGCTATTACCCTGGCACTTTTTCTTTTCTTTTAATTTTAAAATAGTATTTTGCTCACATTTTTTGTTATCCTTTAATATAATAGTCTGACAATAGTTCTGGCATAGAGAACTGAACTGGAAATACTGCAGACCTTTAGCTGGAACACAGCAGTTGGAAATATAGACTATAATATAAATTTAGATTATAACAATTCAATTTGTTACTAATTTATTATAGGCTATCAGGATGTTAATTGTTCTCTTTGGCTCATAAACCTCAAGGTCTGCCTGTGATAGGTCAAGTGGCTAGGCCATGTTCTCTAAATAAATATAGCTGTGTCATGTAAAAAGAAAAAATGTGTCTGAGGATTATATTTTCCCTTGTCTATTGCTAAATTTTCCAGAGTTATTGGGTAAGTGAGCCTGTCAGAATGTTTTAAAGGACAGAATTTAAAACATAATAATGTGGCCTTGAGATTAGATAATTTGATTCCAGAATTTGTAGCCTGGTGTAGTTTCTCTTAAAATGTAAGTCGCAGTCTCAGAGCAAGCAAAGGTTATATAATTTGTGTGTTTTGCTGTCAAGGGTCAGTAGCTTCACTTAGGTAGCCTGTAAAATGTAAGAGAACAGAAATACTTTTGCATTCCTAGGGTTGGATTCTCCTCTCGATGTCAGCTTGTCTTGACTGAAGAGTTAATTAGTATCTCTTGGGGGTTGTCTCTAATCCAGCTCCCTTCCACACACAAACTCTCTGGCATGAGTAGAGTGGTTTATTACACCCAGGCTAGCTGGCCTGTCTGTGACATAGGCTAAAGCGTGAGTGCTGCTTACACTGAAGTTGGTAACCCACCCACTTTGCAGTGTGGACACAGGCTAAATCAATTATCCCCATGAGCCCAGAAGTTCTCAACAATTCACAGGCAAGTTCTCCACAATTCATTGGGAAAAATCATAGAGTGGCTCAGCTTACTGCATCACAAAGAACCATGGGACATACCCCCCAAGAAGTCCAAGTGCTACACATGAGTGAATGGCTGCTCACACCAGAGCTAGGCGAACCAGGTGCTCAGCCCTGGGTGCCAATCACCCAGGTTAACTCTATATTGAAAACAAACCCATACACTACTTCCACAGAAGTGAAACTTCCTGGATTCCAGTGGAGTTATTTCTGATTTACACCAGTGTAAGTGAGAGGAGAAACATGCCACTAGTATCTTAGGACACATCACCTCTGAGTAAAGCTGTCTGTAGAGCCCTGTGTGGATACAACATTTATATCTGCGGATGCAGATATCCACGGATATAAATCGGATAGCCACGGAGCTGCAGGGCTCTATCGGGAACCACAGCAGTGAAAGCAGCAGCATGTTAAGCTGCCCCATTCAGGCAGCTCCTCTGGCATGGCTGTACCGCCCCCAGCCCCACCCACTGGGGCAGGCACCAGGCTCACCAGCAGCCGTCCCTGGTCACACTTATGTGTGCAAGTGGCTCACATGTCCCCAGACAGGAGACTCAGACTACTACATGGAGCTGTCCCTGGTCGTGCCAGTGTGTGCAAACAGTTTGCATACTCCCGGACAGGAGTATGCAAACTGTTTGCACACACTGGCACGACCAGGGACAGCTGCCGGTGAGCATGGTGTCTGCCCTAGTGGGCGGGGCTGGGGGCAGTACAGCCGCGCCAGAGAAGCTAACCATGCGGGGCGCTGGCTCCTGCGAGTGGCAGCCTGACATGCTGTTGCTTTTGCAGCTATAGTTCCCGATAGAGCCCTGCAGCTCCATGGCTGTCTGATTTATATCAGTGGATAACCGCATCCACAGATAAATTTTGTATCTGCCCAGGGCTCTAGCTCTCTGCTATCCATTATCTGTAGCTAATTCAAATTTGTCAACATAGCAATATCTGTATTTATTAGAGACAAATACCTGAAGTTTTTAACTCAGTCCATTCCCAAGTAAAGCTCTCATTAAAGGTTAGTGGGAGTTTTGCCTTAGTAAGGAATAAGTAAAACCACTGAAGATTAGTGTTCAGTTGGACAATAAGTTTTATTCACTTTCTGTTTATTTTTGACGAATTAGGTGCAGTTTGGAGACTGATAAACAGGGCAATGTGACTGATATTGCTCCCAGTGACTTAAAAGTGAGCAGAATCAGGCAAATATCCATGTATTGCTCAGGGAGGACAATGGAGAACTCCATAACTATGCAACTTTCTTTCATTACTCTTGATTAAAAAAGGAAAACCAGCTACAACTAAATTACAACTAAATTGATAGAATCTGACAAAAATAATAGAATCCCAGTTTCAGTAAAAAATAAAACCATAACGAATACAGTTAAACCAATTTATATATATTAGAAGAATCAGTATTGACTAGTGTTTAGAGAACACATGACTGGGATCCATGCATTCCCAAATTCTAACACCACAGTTACTACATGGACATTCGATGAGCCACTGACAGTATATTTACACTGTGATAAAAAAACCCACAGCACTGAGACTCAGAGACTCGGGCTCTCAGGGCTCAGGCTGTGGGATTAAAAATTGCACTGTAGATGCTCAGGCTTGTGCTGGACCCCAAGCTATGAGGCCCTCCCCCCTCATGGGATTTCAGAATCCCGACTGCAGCCCAAACCTGAAAGTTTACATTGCAATTTTTACTTCCCCCCCACAGTCCCTTCCCCCAATCCAAGCCCCGTAAGCCCAAGTTAATGTGGCCATGCCATATGTCTTTCATTGCGGTGTAGATGTACCTTTAGAGTCTGATTCTGCAAGCTGAGACTCATCAAGTCCTGTTGGCTGTTTCTTCATCTCTGAATTGGAGACAATGATATTTTCTCTCCTATCCAAAGAGTTTTTTTTGAAGATGAATTAATCCTTGTAAGGAACTCTGAAAATGCTAGCCACTATGCTATTTTATTTATTTCTTCTTATTTTTATTACTGATTTAGAATTATTATAGAAAACATTTAAGGGTGATCTTTTTCCTTTCAAGAAACATTTGCCTATAATAACCAGTGTACATTGTATTAGCAAGATGTAGCAACATACTGGGCTGGAGTCTCAGACTTTGTTCCCTTTTCTAAAGATAGGTGCTACGTTTTCCCTTATCCAGTCCTCTAGGACCTCACCTGTCTTTCATGAGTTCTCAAAGATAATCATTGTTGGTTCCGAGATTGCTTCAGCTCGTTCCATAAGCACCCTAGGATGAATTTCATCAGGCCCTAGTGACTTGAATATATCTAAATTTTCTAAATATTCTTTAACATGTTCTTTCACTATTCTGGCTTGTGTTCCTTCCCCTTGTTAATATTAATTGAGTTAAGCATCTGGTTACAATTAATTAACCTTTTCAGTGAAGACTGCATCCATTTTAGCTCTCCTTCCTCACTAAGAAGTGGGTCTACACTTCCATTCATCTTTTTGTTATTCCTAATATATTCATATAATTTATTATTGCCTTTTATCTTCCTTGTTAGGTGTAAGTCATTTGGGGCCTTAGCCTGTCTGATTTTATCCTTACATTCCTGCACTATTCTTTTGTACTCCTCCTCAGCAATTTGTTCATGTTTCCACTATTTGTAGGATTTCTTTTTCATATTCAGGTCATTAAAGAGCTCCTGATACAGCCTCTTACTATTCTCCCTATTTTTCCTTCACCTTCAGATAGTTTGCTGTGTGCCTTTAATATTGTCTATTTGAGAAACTCCCAGCTCTCCTGAACAACTTTCTCCCATAGATTCTCTTCCCATGGGACCCTGCTTACCAGTTATCTAAGTTTGTTAAAGTCTGCTTTTTATGTTGCTCTCACTCCTCCCTTTCCTTAGAATCATGAAATCTAACAGTTCATGATCACTTTCACACAAGTTGACTTCAACCTTCAGATTCACAATCAATTCCACCCTCTTAGTCAGAATGAAGAGTAAAATGTTTGTCTCCCTGGTTACTTCCCCTACCTCCTGAAAAAAGAAGTCCCAACACATTCCAAAAAGTTCCTGGAGATTTTGTGTTTGTCTGTATTATTTTTCCAACAGATATCTGGGTAGTTAAAGTCCCTCGTTACTACTAGGTGTTGTGTTTTGGATATTCTGTTATGTGTTCCAGAAATACCTCGTCCACTCCTTCCTCCTGTGTTGGTGAGCTATAATACACCCCTTCCATGCCTTCCATTGCCCCTGTTTTTTTTCCCTTTTATCTTCATCTAGAGACTTTCATATGGTCTGTTTCTCACCTCCTTCTGGACTTCAGAACATGTGTATATATTCTTGATGTGTAATGAAACACCTCCTCCCTTTTTTTCCCTGCCTCTCCATCCTGAACAAGCTATGCCCTTCTGCACCGGTATTCCAATTATGAGATTTATCCCACCAACTTTTTGTGATGCCAGTTAAGTCATAATTTCATTTCAGATCTGATTTTCATCTGTATTTTTCCTCAGCCTTTTAATTAGGTTTCTTTCTTTCTTTTCTTTCTTTCTTTCATGCCCATTAGGGGTCAAATTTCCTCCATTTTTGCTTTGCTTTTAACTGGGACTATCCCCCCCCTTTTCTCCCTCCTCTTTCCCCTCCTTTCAGTTCACTCTTGTCCTTCTCTTTGCAGACCTGAAAGGTACTACATCATTCAACAGTAGCAGTACAAAACACTGTATTAATGCTTTAGCCTTTGGACACACAGTGTAGTTTTCTGCTTTTGTTTTTAATAAAGTCAGTGCTATTCCTTTATTGTTTAATATGCAGGAGTGTTTGTAACTATTTTTTCCCCCAAGATGACCAATATTAGCCTCCAGTAGGGAAAAATATTTCTAGTAGAGTGAAATACATTCCTATGAAATGGACCAATATGGGCCATACACCACTTTAATCTCACTTCAACTATATTTTGAAAGACGTGTGCTGGCACTCTGCACAGTGGTGAATTTCAGTAAGTGATACTGTATCTTATTTTGCAAGTTTTCCAATTATGAATAGATAAAACTATCTATGAACAGTCACCAAGTCATTTTTAATATCATGATGTAATAGCTATTATTGTAAATATTTAATATAACCATTTTAATTTCAATTGGTTATTTCTTGTTTGCCTGACAAAGTTGTGCACAAATTAAAGATAGTGTTTCCATGGGAAAAATATATATAGAATCAACTTGGCATTAAAGAAAGTTTGGAAATATTTTTGAATCTCCTTACAGCAGTACTATAATCTTTAGCTATCGTCCCTTAAAGTTATATCTGTAAACTTGTAGAGGGAAGAGGGCTAGTTATCTTCGCATGCTTAAAAATATCTAAGGAAAAGGATTGGAATATAAATAAGCAGACATAAATCTAAACAATTAAATCACAACACAAAAATGCAAGCCTCAGAATGATTGAATGGTCTGCCACTTTGCAGTAGACTTAGGGATACTTTTCCATTTCTAGGCAGATTGTAATGAAAGCTATCAAGCAGTCTTGGTCTAAATGGATCTTTCTTGATCTATCATAATAAGAATGCATATAGTGTTGGCAGCCTCCCTGGTATATCTTGTGCTGATTCTGAATATTGATAGGAATGTGAGGCTTCTAAGCTGAGTAAACTCTTATTTAGCCTGACTTTTTGTTCCAAAAAACACTAGGGTTGCCACCTTTCTAGTCACACAAAACCGAACACACCTGCCCTGCCCCGCCCCACCCCTCCCATTCTCCGAGACCATGCCCATGCCATGCCCCTTTTCTGAGGCCCCGCCCTCACTTGCTCCATCCCCTCTCCCTCCATCACTCGCTATTGCCCTCCTTCACTTTCACCAGGCTGGGGCAGAGGGTTGGGGTGTGGGAAGGGGCATGGACTCTGGGCTGGAGGTGCAGGCTCTGGGGTGGGGCTGGGGATGAGGGGTTTGGGGTGCAAGAGGGGACTCCGGGCTGGGCCAGAGGGTTGGAGTGCAGGTTGGGCGAGGAGGGTACCAGCGGTGCTTACCGCAGCTCCAAGGAAGCGGCCGCCAGTTCCCTGCAGCCTCTAGGCACATGGGCATTTGTGCGGTGGCTTTGTGCGGTGTGCACTGCCTTGTGCGGCCGCCAGCCCCCTGCAGCTCCCATTGGTCACAGTGCCTGAAGCCTCCTAGTCCCTGGCCACCCCAGCGCCTAGGGACCACAGAGACCTGGCGGCTGCTTACAGGAGCCGCACAGAGCTAGGGCAGGTAGGGAGCCTGCCTTAGCCCGGGCCCTGGCTGCACTGCCAACTGGACTTTTCATGGCCCGGTCGGCGATGCCGATTGGAGCTGGCAGGGTCCCTTTTCGACCGGGCATTCAGGTCGAAAACTGGGACACCTGGCAACCCTAACAAACACATGTGCATGCCAACAATGTGTTTAGCAAGGAAAAACAGATAGACTACCTTCAGAAAATAGGCTTATTTCCCACCTATTGCTGTTCTAAAAAGACTATAACCTACTCCAATTACATAACTTTAAACCTCCAAAGCTGTATATTATGATGCTAGAGGCCCATAAGTACTACATCACTGCAACTAGTGCTCTGTGAAAAACCTTTGGCTGGTAATAAATCAAGAGAAGATCCTGCTATCAGGATTTGCAGAAGAGAGAATCATTTTATATATGTATAAAAATATAAACAAATACAATATCTACATAATTTATCAGCTCCAGTGATCTTGGTGTATGGAAATTCTGTGTTGTACAGCAGAGAGATCTGGAAGCACTGATGGATGTTTCAGCTATGCTCCGTATCACTGAAGGCTAACTGCAGCCCTCTGCAGAATCTCCTATCTATACCATGTCAGTCCCAAATAGGCCAGTGCTATTCCCAGGTAATGGTTTGTGATGTGCCATTGGGAATGGGCCAGGTTATTGGAACTGTTATCTTTCATCTGATAGTTAGTGTCATAAATATAAAGGGAAGGTTAACAACCTTCCTCTATACAGTACTATAAAATCCCTCCTGGCCAGAGGCACAAAATCTTTTACCTATAAAGGGTTAAGAAGCTCAGGTAACCTAGCTGGCACCTGACCAGAAGGACCAGTAAGGGGACAAGATACTTTCAAATCGGGGGGTGGGGGAAGGCTTTGTTCTGTCTGTTTCGTGTGGCTTTTGCCGGAGACAGATCAAAGAAGCAAGCAATCCAACTCCTATAGAGTTAGTAAGTATTTAACAAGGAAATGTGTTAGATCGTCTTTTGTTTTGGCTTGTGAATTTCTCTGTGCTGGGGGGAATGTGTATCCCTGTTTTTTTCTTTTTGCCTAGAGGGAAACCCTCTGTGTTTTGAATCTGATTGCCTGTGAGATTATCTTCCATTCTAATTTTACAGAGGTACTCCTTTCATCTTTTTTCTTTCTAATAAAGTTTTCTTTTTTTTAAGAATCTGATTGGGTTTTTTAGTATCCTAAAAACCCAAGGCTGGTCTGTGCTCATCTCGTTTATTCTTAAGCTTCCCCAGGAAAAGGGACTGTAGGGATTGGGGGGATATTTTGGGGAAATAGGACTCCAAGTGGTCCTTTCCCTGATTCTTTGTTTGAATCACTTGGTGGTGGCAGCATTTCCCTAATCCAAGGTACAAGAGAGAATTTGTGTCTTGGGGAAGTTTTAACCTAAGCTGGTAGAAATAAGCTTAGAGGGTCTTTCATGCAGGTCTCCACATCTGTACCCTAAAGTGGGGAGAGAACCCTGTCAGTTATTTGCATGTATAATGCCCAGCACAGTGGGGCCCAAATCTCTGCTGAGTGCCATGATAGCAATGTCAGCCTGGAGACACTGCGGCCTCATGAGCTGCCTACGTTTGGGGCAATTCATTTTTATCATTTCTAGCCCATGGAGTTCCCGGACTCAAAACTTAGCTACCCAGGCTTTTTGCAGGGAGTGGGGAATTTAACTTCAGCCTCTAATCTAATTTCTCTTTGTATAGAATTCAGTTATTACAGTGTCTTTTCCCCATTTATCATAAAATTCAGAAAGGAAACAGTTGCTCCAGTGGGTCATAATCCCTTAGGAGACTCAGACAGCTGGCTATTTTGGGGGCCAGGTCTGTTGTCCAGATTGGCAGGATATATTTATGTGCCAAAGTCAACAGAAACAGGATGCATGAAATATCTGTAGCCTAACATGCTGTATTCCCATCAAACCTAAGCAGAAATAATACAGAACAGAAAAAAACTGCAGGCATAAGACTGTCATTTTTCACATATGAATACTCACAAAGTGAAAATTGGTAGTTTCACACATCTCTAATTGCAAGAAGATTCAGGTTCAGAACTGAGGTCCCATACCATAAAATGATGATTTAGCCCCAGCACAATATATTGCAGATGTAATGCACTTAGATGCTGAAAGTGAAGGACAGGTCACATCTAGGACCTCTCAGAAAAAAAGATCTAGGCATCATTATGGATCAGAGAATGAAGATATCTGTTTGGTATACAGTGGCAGTCAAAAAGTAATAAGTGTGGGATAGAGAGCAATATGGAAAATAATATACTGCCATAATATCAATCAATGGTAAATCCTCGTATTGAATACTGTTTTCAGTTTTGGTCACCTCATCTCAAAAATGAAACTGCAGAAATAGAAAAGGTCCAGAGAAGGTGAACAGAAATGATCGTGTATGTGGGATTCTATATAACTAGAGAGAAAGAAGCCTTGGACTGTTTAGTTTGGGAAGCAGAGGAAGATGAATAAATGTGTTTAATATAAAGACTAGTCAGAGGCTCCAATATACTCTTTCCCATAATACAAGAACAAGAAGGTACTCTGACACTTAAAAGGAACACATATGAAATGGATATTATTATTGCAAGAGGTGATTAACCCATGGACTTCATTTCTGCAGAATATGATAGATGATTCTGATGTACAATTAAAATTAAAAAAATCTTTTATAGGACTCATAATTGAACATTAATTAGAAAACAATCAATCCTCATGCTTCAAGACCTCAGCTGTTCATCCACTGGGGTCAGGATGAGAGTTCTCATCCACTCAGGATAAGCAGAAGGCACCATCATTTTTCTGAAAGTGCTGTTATCCTCTGAAAAGTGAATCTGAAAACATGACATAGTGTGTTTACTTGTTCATTGTCACTCAATGACTTTCAGATCAAATTTGCACAGCTTACATGCTAATAGATTTTTTTCTAACCACTACTGCTGCTATCTCAGCCTGGAGTCTGAAAGTCAGCTTGTATTCTCTCTGGATCATGCATCTGCAAGATTCTGCAAATGCAACGCAGTCATTAACAAATTCTGTTGTTGACTTGTGGAACAGAATAAAATTCTGCTCAGTCTTGAAGTATAAAAAGTAATAAAGAATATGAGCTACATCGGCCCTCTCTATGTCTAGAGGAAGCAAGGACCCAGCTCAAGTTAATTTCCCTCAGCGTGAAAGGTAGGGAAGATGGATTAATGGGGCAGTCCCTTCTCCTGCCAACTTGACTTCAAGGTGAGCAGGAAGGAAGCAGCTGTTTTGCTGGGGTCTGAGATGGGGTGGGCAGAAGTATTCCTCTTTCCTTGGGAGTGAGATACCATGAACAATGACCCTGTGACATGTACAGTCATGTAGTGTAGTTACATATCTAAATTCTAGCTTTTGTGTTCATATTACATTGTGGGTGTTAAGTTGTGGGTGAAATTTTTAAAGGGCACGCATTTGCTCCACAAAAATAGTAGCTACTTAACAAAGGCAAGGCCTTGATATTCACTTGAAATGGAAAATATAGTTCCTGTATTTAGTATAGTTTACATTAGAGGAGAACAAATTGTTTATTCAAATAATTTTACTTTTTTCTTGTTTGCATCTAGTCTGTGATCAGAGGACCCAGGTTTCTAGATTTTGAAGATCTTAATTTCAGATTAGCCCTTTTGTGTCAGAATAGAGGCCCCTGTGTCTGAACCTCACTTATATAAATTGACAAGCACAGCATATGTGTGGAGGACCCAAGGATATGACCGCACCCCCAACCTGTCAGGCCACATAACCTTCTAGACATGTACTTCAGTCAGACACCAAATTAGTATTGAAGTTAGGAGTCTAGCCTATCTTGCTGCTGTGAGAGTTACTGGGAAGAAGAAAATGTTCCCTGTGCCCTCTTTTCTTTCACATAGACAATATAGAGTATGGTATGATCCTGAGTAAGGGGGGGGGGAAGGGAGTAAGAAGTGACTATCAGTAGGAGTCTGTATCTGTCACAGAGGTCGTGGAAGTTTCAGATTCCGTGATTTTCCCCGACCTCTGTGACTTCTACAGAAGCTAGTGTGGCTAACCCCAGGGCTGCCCAAGCAGCTGGCTCGGGGGCCACTGCTCAGGTGGCTCCGGGGACAGCCACACCGGCCTCTGCTGGAGCGGCTCTGCAGCCAGCCGCTTGGATAGCCCTCCAGCCAGCCACAATGGCTGCTGCTTAAGCGAGCCCAGGCAGCTGCCCCTGGGGACTGCCCAAGCAGTGGCCAGTGCAGCTGGCCCCGGGGACCACTCAAGCAGCAGTCCATGGGGCCGTCGGAGCAGCCGCTGCTCTGGCAGACACTGGCAGCTGGTGCTGCTGGCCCTAGTCCCACCCAAGCAATGGTCCACCCCAGGAGGGGCCCCCCATGGTATGCCCCACACAGCTGCAGCCCCTGGGGCACCCCCAGTAGCTGCAGCCCCCTCCCCCCTGCACCGCAGCAGCAGCCGCCCCAAGATTTAGTCAGGGGTATAAGTCATGGACAGGTTGTAAATTTTTGTTTATTGCCCGTGACCTGTCCATGACTTTTTACTAAAAATACCCGTGACTAAATCATAACCTTAAATATCAGCATTAAGAAGGTTGCAAATTGCAACAGTATTCAGTCAGATGTCATGTTTGTGGAAAGTCATGGTGAGTTATCTACACAAATACTGTTGTATGATCCGAACACCAAACAGGTGTTTCACAAGTTGCTGAAGTTGTATGATAAATGTTTTAGGAATGGTGCTTATGTTCTCTGATTTACACTAAACATAGGAACAAAATAGCATCTACCACACTGCTGGTGCTCTACAAAGTTTCTTATACAGATGCATGTGTGACAGAGTGCTAGGCAAGAAAGGCTGAGTCAGCACTCTGTTCACATCAGCTCAAATCAAGCAAGGCAGAATGGAGCTGAGTAAGCAGAGCTGCGCCTAATCTGTGGCTAATTAAGCCATTCGGCAGGGCCCACAAATAGGCACAGGAAGGAAGTGGAAAGAGGGAAGCAGGCAGCAGGAGGAGAGAGAGATTGCTCTCCCATCTTGGTTACAAGAGCTGTATATATTATGATGGGAATCCATTTGTAAATAAAATGCACAAGGTGTTGGACCAGCACAAAGGTCTCTGTGTAGTTTGTAGACTGGGCCAGAAGCAGGAGCCAGGAGGCCCTGTTACAGCATGTAAATAATAATCAGCAATACAGAGGGATGTACTGGCAATATAAGGAAGCCATGATTAGCTAACAATTATGAGGCAGTATAGGCTGCTATGGTTTGCCATAGATATAGAAAATCATTGATAAATGATGATGTCAGCTTCTCTGTTTGGAAACTTGAATTGTTAAAGTAAAAAACATGTGATTTCTGACATGAAAACACGTTTCATCAAAGAAATTGGCCATGAGGTCCACAGCTTTTCTTACTTTTTCTCTGTCGCTTGCTCAAATCTACATCACACCAACAATGAGTGAAAGTTGTGACCATCTGAAGGGTGCTTAATAGCTTATGTGGAATAAGTTGATGGCCTCAGTTCAGATTCTAGCTGACTAATTAGAAACATCACACAAAAATGTCTATTGCAATTGGCATTAATTAGTGTTAGATACACTTATGGTTAGTTAGAAATGTTTTAAAATTATCACTGTCATTCCTCCCAACTCATTCATTACTAGAGCTGAATGAATAATTCGTTTTTTGGTTCAGGGGCTGAACCAAACAATCTGAAGGGAAAAAAAAGGTTAATTTGAAACCAAAATCAACTCGTTAATTGATTTTGGTGAAATCAAAACACTGGAAAAATTGTTTTGAATCGACCGAAACATTTCAGCTGAATCATTTTTATATTTCTTTTAGTTTTGATTCAGTTATTTTGGGGTTGTTGTTGTTTTTTTAAACTTTACAGCTATGTGTGTTTTTCAACTGTCTGAATTTCAAAATGGAACATCATTTTGAAAAAGTTGAAACAAAACATTTTAAAATTTTCACAATGAAATGTTTCAAAATGAAAAAGTTGAAATGAAACTTTTTGACTTTTTCAATTTTTTTCTTTTCCCCCCAAAAAACTATTTATCAAATCCACAAATAGTTTCGTAGCCCAGTAACATCATCCATTTCACCTCCTTCCCCATATATTTCTACTTCCCTGAAAGCCCAGTCTTCCTACCATAATCCAGGGGAGGGAATTCAATTTTAAAATAGAAAAAGGTTCTCAAAATCCAATGAACAGCCACTGTAAATATTCCTGCTGCTTCTCTCGCACTTGAAGTGCTCTAGGAACCTGCGCTCAGCTTCTGGTGTCCAAGAGTGTATAGGGTCACGGTGATCCTACACTTATGAGTCCTGTCATTTCATGTCCAGTCAGGTGGAGGGAGAGTGTAGTTTCTGAATAAGAATCATCCTTGTAACAATAACCCCTGTCTACCAGCAAGACTACTGTCTGTGGATGTTGAAAAGGATGCAGCTCCCGTGCATTTAGCTGGCAGTACCATTCAAAAATTCCTCCAGAGCTGATACTACAAGTAATCATGGATCAAGAAATCAATATTTGCATATTATCATACTGATAACGTTCTGTACCCTGTGTAGAAATTATCTCACCCAGGGGCTTAATACACATTATACAATATTGGCGATATCAGATAATGATAGAAAGACACAGCATATCAAAAACCTTTTTGATAGCACATGATTGTTAACAACCACTGGTAGCAAGTAACCACTTGCTACTTCTATATATGATTGGTGCTGCTGGACCGCAATTCAAGATATCACCCATGCGTCTGACGAAGTATGCTCCAATACTTCTGTTAGTCTATAAGGTGCCATAGGACTCTTTGTCGCTTTTTACAGATCCAGACTAACACGGCTACCCTTCTGATACTTGACAAGATATCACTGTTACTTAGCGGGTGAAGCACACAGGCCATGGTCAGTTGTATCACAGCCCTACACTTTTCTCAATATGGAAGCTTCTGAACCCAAACTGCTTCCCAGAATACGTTTCTTGAAGTTTCTGGATTGTCCGTTTGGGGGGGCGGTGTCAATCCATGGCATTACTCATTCAACGGCTGTGAGAGTCTGTTCGAATTCCTAGGTTTACCTTATCATGATGAATAACTGAGTGAAGATGTTACATCATTACCATTGACATATCAGTGTTGAACTCAGGATAATCAACACTTGATTATCATCTACATTATGGTATTTTAATTTCAGGCTTCTCTGTTTTTAAAATAATTTAATTAAATCCCTTACTAGGTGCCAGAGTAGACACCCTCATTTCTTGACTTTTAACAACAGGTCAGTCTGGTACATGTGCTCCTGGCATTGGAAAATCCTGATTAGTCATGCCAAGGCACTAAACAAATAACGCAAATGCAGAAAAAAATATTGCCATACTTAAAGAAGCTCTCTAGGTCATCAAAAATATTTTATAGCTAGAAAAATGTATTATACAGAGATCTTTACTCACTGCTACAACTACATGTTCAGAAACAGGCAGTAGTTTAGTAACATATTAGATACAAAATGTTAAAATAATAGGGTAATTCTTCTCTTAAATACAGCCTAATGAGAATGTGGCAGTCCTGGCCATGGCACAAGTTGTGTGATGTATAAATTGTACATTAACCTCCATTTAATTTGTTTTCCCAGGTGATTTTATCAGTACAGCTGATTAATGCCAGTAGCACTACAGAAAATTGGAAGTGGAATAGCTTCAAGTGTAAAATGTGGTTGCTTCGTTGTCCCATTTAGTTAAGTAATAAACTGAAAGCTCATTGGTTAGAAAGGAATCTTGATTTATCCCGTCAATGTGTTCTTTCTTGTTATTTAAGATGTGGACATATTTTACCCCAGTGGACCAGATTCATCTCTCTTATATTCATAAACATAATCATTTGCCATTATGACCATGTGCTGAAAATTTGCTTTTCAAAATTGGCATAAGATTATTATACACTAAGTCCAGACACCAGTCAGATGTGGTTTAGTAGAGATTTATTCTATCAGCCTTCTTGTCCCATCAGCAGGAATTGCCTACCTGACCTTCCATGGTTAGAGTACCCAATAACAGTTTAACTTTCAGTTAGTGTAACCGTACAACCACTACAACCTCTCTCTTTTAATATGTAACACACAACGTGTTTATTGGAATAGAATAATCAGGCAAACACATATACGACAAACTGTAGTTACAGTTTCAGAGTTGACTGTCACAAATTTTCTGCATGAAGTATAAAAAAACCTGTCTCCTCTAGGAAGTTAATCCTTCACTAACAAAATTTGCTCTGGTTCAGATTTATGTTAAATGTTTCTCTTTTAAAATTCTGCAATTTCTTCTAGTATGTCGGCATGGTAATAGAGTAGATTGGAATTAGAGGGACTGGAACCAGGGTCTCCTAGCGAGCGTGCCATAACCCTGGGCTATAGAATCACTTTTACTCTCAGTCTGTCGTGGACCAAAGCATGTTTAATTTATGAATACACAATGGCACTGCTTCTATAAGAGAGCCCAAGAACTGCTTCAGCAGGAGAGATTGAGAGAGTGCTGCCTTAGTTCTCTGAAAATTTGCTGACCTGGCTTAGGTGCCTAAATATAGGAGAGGGTTCATGGCTGTGAATCCCAAGTGGAAATAGGTGTCTCCCTTTGAAGAGCAGGGCTTAAGCAACACCACCTCTCTTCAGCATAACCTATTGACGTATTTGGGTGACTCCTCATGCAATATGCTAGCTTTTGTGAATCGTATTCTTATGTGCCTAATTCTTCCCATGCATTGTATAGGGAGCCTGGAAGCCTAACTCAGGGTTGTGAATTCCACTAGGCCCCAGTGTGCCTAAAAGTTAGATGTTGCAATGTTTAGCATTGCAGTGCATAAGTCCGCCTTGTGAAACACACTCTTATAAATTGTGGTCAACTCACCACTTATGGAATGAACAGAAAAGGGCAATAATTGAGTGATTCATCCTCTCATCCAGTTGCAGCTTCTGACAGTTAGAAGTTTAGGGACCCCAAAGTATGGGGTTGCATTGCTGACCATCTTGACTAATAGCCATTGATGGACCTATCCTCCATGAACTTATATAATTCTTTTTTGAACCTAGTTATACTTTTGGCCTTTCACAACATCCCCAGGCACAAGTTCCACAGGTTAACTGTGCATTGTCTGAAGAAATACTTCCTTATGTTTGTTTTAAATCTGCTGCCTATTAATTTCATTGGATGACCCCTTGTTCTTGTGTTATGTGAATGAGTAAATTACACATCCCTATTCACCCATTTCATACTATTCATGGCTTTACAGATTTTGTCATATTCCCCTTTAGTCATCTCTTTTCTAAACTGAACAGTCCCAATCTTTTTAATCTCTCTCCACTAATCATTTTGTTGCCTTTCTCTGTAATATAACCTCTCTAACCTACTCAATATTTCCATTTATACATCCAGGGATCTTATTAGCAATTAAACAGCACCAAAGTGTATCTCATTTTGATATAAAAATTTAAAAATAACATTCAAACAGATTCAACTAATGAAAGGTTTCTAATAATTGATCAATGGTTTTGACTCCAGAACAAATGTTATTGGGCAGTTTGAAAGATATTCTACTCTCCGTCCTCCCTTACTGATTATAACTATCTCATTATATGTATTTTCCCAAGCACAAAGAGAAATAATTATCAACCAATACACATAATCTGTTAATAAAATTTGCAATATAATCCCATATTGCTAATGAAAATAATTATTAAACATTAAAAGAACATAGTTATCAAAAGAATGTTAAAATTATCTTATAGGAAAAAACTTTTAAAGGATGAATCATGTGCATTCCTTGATAAAGCACAAGAGTGGTTCAAGACATATGATAATTAAAATTATTTTTAATTCTCTTGGAACTTCAGATCTTCAACAACCCTGATCTGAATTTCCACTGATAGAATAAAACAAATAGTTGAGGTGCACAGTGCTGTACTATAATAATCCAATTATTTCCTATAGTGTGGAACTAACACACAATTTCCACACCTGTGACTTCAGAGAGATGTTATTTGCACAGTTTGTATCTGAATACATAGTGAAAATTTGCTCTGTCTCAGATTTATGTTAAATCTTTCTCTCTTAAAATTCTGCAATCACATATTCTCTTCTAGCATGTTGGCATCTCTTGCCTGGCAGGAAACCTATGCTGATCATCAACTTTCATACCCTTGTCCCTGGGTAGCCATGTCATAAAGGTGAAACCTGGAGTGAGGAGCTTCAGTTCTGCAGGGAGGAAAAGTGGGGGGAGGCGGGGGAAGGAACCTGTGTTTCTCCTACAGCATTCCTGGTGTCTGTTTCAAAGTGTATCATTGACAATAGCCTTAGGTGAGAGAGACTTCAGTTGTACAATGGGGGAAGGGGGGCAATGTTGAGGCACTGGGCAATTTGAGGGAGGTGGGATTTAATGGCAGCTCCACATTCAGATATTTAGGGACCCAAGATTTGAGAGAAGGAAATGTAATTTAATGGAGTGATAATGCCATTCAAGCACTGACAAATTGATTAGGGTGTAGAGGACTTCTGTGGCTTTGCAGAAGCCAGAGTCTAACATTAAATGATTGTATTTTCAATGTTTTACATTTACATTTACAACTAATTCCAAATTCATGAACCTGGCATGTTATTGATGTCTGCTCTACAAAGCAGATTCAGAGTCATCATTCCTGTTTTTGTATTCCCTCACAATGTCTTCTCCTGAGTCTGAATATAAAGATGCAGGCTGTTTGTGAAAATACTGCGCTGTCTTTTTATTATTATCAAATTCTTAATTTAAACAAACAAGTAGGGATGCGTTGAACTAATGATTTATTTTTTTGCCTGTGACAAATGTGAAACTTCCAGTTCCACTGAACAGAGCCATGACATCTTCTTTAAGAAGCCATTTTCTTTGAACTGCTGACAAAGTACAACTCTCACTGGAATTTGGATCATTCCACAGCACACAGTGTTATGTGACCAACGGGAACCCAGCAAAGCACCATATGTACATGTGGCAGATATGGCATTTTCCTGGAAAAACTTTATTAAATTAAGATTAAGTAGCTTTGGAGTTCACTGTATTTAAAATGCAAAGTTTATGTATTATTGTGGCATTGTACGCAATTCTCTAGGGAGGAGATGTGACCACTTTAAACCCTGGGAAGTGTTATGAGTTTCTGAAGATCATTTGAAACAATGGGGCAGACAAGAATGAATTTATGGGACAAAGAAAGTTAAGTGGTTTCCCAGGAAATTTCTAAGGAGAGGTGTATGCAAATGTCTCTCTCTGGCTGTGCCAGAACTCTTCCTTTGGAAGCGTCGTCCTGAGGGAGGGGCCTTTGTTCATCACCAATTACTTGAGAAGTTCAAAGGCCCAAACTGTATAAAGGAGTGACTCACAGATGCATGAAAGTGCTAGCTCTGAAATAAGGCTGTTATGAACTTACATACACAGAAAAAAAAAACGGTTGGCTTTGAAGGACTGAATCCTACCAGAGGCCTAGTTGGAGTTAGGGGTAATCTCTGGTAGCATGCATGTAGATTCTTTTATTGTTTTTAATATGTTTTCTCTGTAATGCTTTCAACCTAAGAATAAATGTGCTTGCTTAGAAAGTGTTGCCTTATGATTGTGGTCAGTTATGCTGTTTACAGCCTCTGGAAAGAAAGTAACATGCAGAAACTGGCCGTTTAGGCCATCTGGCTTGCTGGGGAACTCAAAGTGTAGGCAGGGAATTATGCAGCCTGGAAAAAATCAGAAGGGAGAGAGACGCAGGCCTCAGCACAAGAAGTGTGATGGCTAAAGAGCTGGGACCTTGGAATCGATGACGATGGTGGAAAATTAGGGTTGTCCTGAACTGACACAGTACATTTAGAACATCACAAAATGAAAGCAACGCTAATGACTTTCTTTAGGAAATTAAAAGAAGCAGAGAACAAACAAAATGTTTGTTAATATAAGGCATGTTTTGTCCAGAAGATTTCTGCTAGAGGCTGATATGTCTTTTGCTAAGGATAAAAGGGATAAAAAGCAAGAAGGATGTCATATAATGTCTACTATATACTACCTAATCAGATTTGATTTTGACAAATAGGGAGGAACTGGTTGAGAATTTGAAAGTAGAAGGCAGCATGGGTAAAAGTGATCATGAAATGATAGAGTTCATGATTCTAAGGAATGGTAAGAAGGAAAACAGCAGAATACAGATAATGGATTTCAAGAAGGCAGACTTTAGCAAACTTGGGGAGTTAGTTGGAAGGTAAGATCACACAGAAAGCAAGTCTAATGGGAAAAAAACAGTTTAAAAGAGTTGGCAGTTTTTCAAAGAGACATTAATAAGGGCACAAGAGAAACCTGTCCCACTCCACAGGAAAAATAAGAAGTATGGAAAGAGGCTTAACCAGGAGATTTTCAGTGACCTGAAACTCAAAAAAGAATCTTACAAAAAGTGGAAACTAGGTTAAATTATGAAGGATGAATGTATAAAAAAAAACAACAGCACAAGGGTGTAAGGACAAAATTAGAAAGGCAAAGGCACAAAATGAGAATAAACTAGATAGATACATAAAGGGCAACAAGAAAATATTCTACAAATACATTAGAAGCAAGAGGAAGACTAAGGACTGGATAGGCCCTTTACTCAATGAAGGGGGAAAGACAATAATGGAAAATGTGGAAATGGTGGAAGTGTTATATGCCTTTTTTATTTCAGTTTTCACCAAAAAGGGTTTCCAAGTATCAGGGGGTAGCCGTGTTAGTCTGTATCTACAAAAACAACAAAGAGTCTGGTGGCACCTTAAAGACTAACAAAAAGGGTTTGTAGCTATCAGATGTCTTACATAGTGAATGTCAGTGAGAACAAGGTTGGATCTGAGGCTAAAATAGGGAAAGAACAAGTTAAAAATTACTTAGACAAGTTAAAGGTCTTCAAGTTGCCAAGGTCTGATGAAATACATCTTAGAATACTCAAGGAGCTGAGGGAGGAGATATCTGAAGCATTAGGAATTATCTTCAATAGTTCATGGAAGACAGGAGAAATTCCAGAGGATTGGAAGAGGGCAAATATAGTGCTAATCTATAAAAGGGGGAATAAGGACAACCCAGGAACTGCAGACCATTCAGCTGAACTTCAGTACCAAGAAAGCTAATGGAGAAAAATAAACAATCAATTTCAAAACACCTAGAAGATAATAAGGTGATAAGTAACAGTCAGCATGGATTTGTCAAGAACAAATCTTGTCAAACCAACGTAATAGCTTTGTTTGACAGGGTAACAAGCCTTGTGGATAGGGGAAAGCAGTAGATTAGGTCTATCTTAACTTTATAAAGTCTTTTGATACTGTCTCATATGACCTTCTCATAAACAAACTAGGAAAATATAGTTTAGATGGAGCTACTATAAATTGAGTGCATAACTGGTTGGAAAACCATTATCAGTAGAGTAGTTATCAATGGTTTGCAGTCAAGCTGGAAGGAATGGAGTGGAGTCCGACAGGAATTGGTACTGGATCTGGTTCTGTTCAACATCTTCTTATTTAGATGATGGCATAGAGCGTACACTAACCAAGATCGCAGACGATAACAAGCAGGGAGGGGTTTCAAATGCTTTGGAGGATGGGATTAAAATTCAAAATTATCTGGATAAACTGGAGAAATTGGCTGAAGTAAATAGAATGAAATTCAATATGGAGAAATGCAAAGTTTGCCACTTAGGATGGAACACTGTTGCAAAGAAAGCAAACATCATGCTGGAATGTATCAGCAAGACACGAGAAGTGCCGTATGTACTCGATCATAAGACGGTTCGTTTATAAGCTGACCTCCCCAAGATGGATAAGTAAAAATGGAAAATTTTTATAACCTGTTCATAAGACGACCCAGGGGTCAGCAAACTTTGGCTCCTGGGCCATCAGGATAAGCCACTGGTGGGCCGAGGTGGTCTCTTTACCTCGAGTGTCCGCAGCCATGGAGGTAAACCTAAGTAAACAAAGTGTCCCAGCACGCGAGTTGTTTACCTTGACGGGCTGGGACAGCAACTGGTGGGGAAATTTTTTGTGGGGGAGAAGCTGGAAGTCAGGGGAGTAACCCCTGTGACCACCCCCCACATGACCCCACCTCTACTCTGGGATTCCACACTCTCCCCATCCAATTGATCCCATCCCTTCCCACCTTATCTGGGGATGGCCAGGGGAGGATGTCTCTGGCCTGGCTGGAGCTGCTCCGGCAGGCTGGGCAGCGTGGCCACAGCCTACTCTGGTGGGCCAGACCGGGCTGCGTGGCCACAGCATGTTCCAGCGGGCTGGGCCGAGTGGCGCGGCCATAGCCTGCTCTGGGGTGCAGGGCTGAGTGGCACAGCTGCAGCCTGCCAGCCCCGGAGCTGCAGCTGCTTCGGAGGCTGGGGGGAGAGCAGCATGGCCAGAAGCGGAGAGACTCTGGCCCCGCCTCTTCCCTTCTGGCTGTGCTGCCTCTCCTTGCTCCCTCTGTTGTGGGGGAGGGGCTGTGTCCCACCTCTCCCTCTCTATACCCGTTCATAAGCCGACCCCGCTTCTCTGATGCTTTCCTTTTTTACTAAAAAAATTTGGCTTATGAGCAAGTATATATGGTATCATAGAATCATAAAATATCAGTGTTGGAAGGGCCCTCAGGAGGTCATCTAGTCCAACCACCTGCTCAAAGCAGGACCAATTCCCAACTAAATCATCACAGACAGGGTTTTGTCAAGCCTGACCTTAAAAACCTCTAAGGAAGGAGATTCTACCACCTCCCTAGGTAACTCATTCCAGTGCTTCACCACCCTTCTAGTGAAAAAGTTTTTCCTAATATCCAGCCTAAACCTCCCCCACTGCAACTTAAGACCATTACTCCTTGTTCTGTCATCTGCTACCACTGAGAACAGTCTAGATCCATCCTCTTTGGAACCCCCTTTCAGGTAGTTGAAAGCAGCTATCAAATTCTCCCTCATTCTTCTCTTCTGCAGACTAAACAATTCCAGTTCCCTCAGCCTCGCCTCATAAGTCATGTGTTCCAATTCGTCTACTCTTCTCTGTGCTGATAAGATCTCAACTGGAGAATTGTGTTCAGTTCTGGGTGCCACATTTCAGGAAAGTTGTGGACAAATTGGAGAAAATCCAGAGGAGAGCAGCAAAAATGATTAAAGGTCTAGAATACATGACCTGTGAGGAAAGGTGGAAAAAGATTGCTAAAAAGCTGTGAGCACACCATGGAGTGGCTGTCAGTGCAAGCTGCAAAAGGGAATATGAATCCAGTGAGACCAGGCAGGTTTGTGAAGCCTATGCTGAAGCTCGCACTACTAGGTCCTCCCTTCTGTTTTTATTAAACTGGCTAGATTAAATCTACTGCGGGTATGTCTACATGAGCTGCAAATCACATCCCCAGCAGCAGTACAAATGTATCGTTAGAAAACAAGATTTTCAAAAAATATAATTGTGCACATTTGCATGCCTACTTTTTATACACAACTGTAATTACTATGGTTACATGCAGACATTATATATTTGAACAGGAAATGTGGTTTGAGCATTGGCCTACTAAACCCAGGGTTGTGAGTTCAATCCTTGAGGAAGAGTCCAAGTCAAGCCTTGACCCTATTAGTTTGCAGTATAGATGCAGGCCTCCTCCCCACCCCCTAGCTCAGATCCTGGGAGCCCTCCAAAATATATCTTACAATCCTATGGGCCAACTGCATTTGTTCTCTCTATACCAAAAATCTCAAATCTACTCTATTGAAAACAGAAGCAACCCTCTTGCTGTACTGCAGCAACTCAGTGAGTCACCATTAAGCCTTCCATTGTCTCCTGAACACTGAGCTGCAAACACACCATCAGAGAACCTTTTGTGTCTACAATGGACACCAACCAGAACAAGCCTTTTACTTCAAGGTCACAGGAGCACAGCCAGATTTTGGTAAATCTCTGGTGCAAGGCCAGTAAAATAGCGGAGTTTAGTAAGAGCACCAGGAATGACCATGCATACTTGCAAATAGTGAAGAAGTTGGCAGCTTTGCAAATTTACTGGACTGGTGATCAGTGCAGGAAGCAAGTTAAGAAGCTCAAGAGTGAGTACCCGAAAACCAGGGACCAGAACCACATCTTGCTGACATCATGTCCATTTTATGAGGAGTTTGACGAGGTGTTTGGCACAGAGCCAACCATGGAGCACGATGACCTAGTCAGCTGAGAGTGTAATTAAGCCATCTTTTGCCAGGGCCTCTGAAATCAGGATATGGGTTCATAAGCCAAGGCAAAAGCAGGTATGCAGGGTCCCCCAGAATAATGGTGGGGGCAGGAGCTCCAATTATGACAATGTCATTTGGTGAGAATAGCGCCCCAGCCTGTCCATAAATGTAGACTCTCGATCTGCAAAAAAACCCCTGGAATCATGGTCTTTCCCATGCAACTCTCACTAACATTCATAAATTACCCTCTGTGATCAATGAGGGCCTGCATGAGTCCCACCAATGGCCCGGCACAATTTGAAAACCCCAAAGCCAGCCAAAACTTCAGGAATATCTTTTATGCCCACCATCTTTGGGTAAATCACACACTTGACTGCCTCAGATACCTCCTTCACCACCAGGGCCGGCTCCGGCTTTCTGGCCGCCCCAAGCAAAAAAAACCTGTGGTGGCCAAAACAGCAAAGCAAAAAAACAACAACAACCCTGCAGCGCGGCCGGAGCCAGGGTGCAGGGGAACTCCCTGCCCTGCAGATGTGCCCCGGCTAGCGGGTGGAGAGAGAGAAGGAGGACAGCCAGGGCTTCAGCGGGGTGCTGCCACATGGCCCCTCCCAGGAGGGCTCCGCTCCGGTCGGCTGGGAGGGAAGGACGTGGGCTGCCTTGACGGGCTTGCTGCAGGGCGCTCCTGTACTCCACGCTGCTGCCCTACAGGGCGGCCGGAGCGGAACAACAACAACAACAAAAACAAAACAAAAAAAAGCGGCCGTGCCGCCCTAGGATTGGGCAAAATGGCGCCTCCTACAAGCTGCCGCCCCAAGCACCAGCTTGCTCGGCTGGTGCCTGGATCCGGCCCTGCTCACCTCTTTACTCACAGTCAACTTCCCAACACCAAACTGATTTGCAACTGACCTGTAGCAGTCGGGGATAGCCAACTTTGAGCTAACCCACTTCTGGACTGGCAAGGGTGGCCTTATTCATGTGACTTTATGCTGGAGGGTTGGGACAAGCTGCTTACAAAGGTCCAGAAAGGTGGCTTTGTTCATGCAAAACTTCTGGAACTCACTACTGGTCATACCAGGTCTGAATGTCAATGTGAATCCCCCCGGGCTGTGTTTGTGGCCCTGTGCCAGAACCACTTGTCTATGTAGGGGCATCAGCGGCTATAAAGAGTGTAATCAGCAGCATCAACCAGTTTGAGTCTGCCATGCTTCGGTGCTTCTCCTTCTGCTCCATCACAAGCTGTGTCAGGTGCCTTTAGTGGGTCAGAAAATACCACTGAAATGTCCACCAGAGTCTTAGGCTTGGTCTACACTAAACCCCCAAATCGAACTAAGGTACGCAACTTCAGCTACGTGAATAACGTAGCTGAAGTTCGAAGTACCTTAGTTCGAACTTACCTCGGTCCACACACGGCAGGCAGGCTCCCCCGTCGACTCCGCGGTACTCCTCTCGCCGAGCTGGAGTACCGCAGTCGACGGCGAGCACTTCCGGGTTCGACTTATCGCGTCCAGACAAGACGCGATAAGTCGAACCCAGAAGTTCGATTGCCAGCCGCCGAACTAGTGGCTGGGTATAGACATACCCTTATAGAAGCTCTGTCCAATTCCTGGCAGGGGAGTAAAAGCGAAGTTCTTCAAAAAAAGAGAAGTTCTTCAAAAAACGCCTTCTCCATATGTTGGCTCCAGTAGCTGGGAGCACACAGACCAAAATGACTGCTTGATAGGCTGTTGAAGCTTCCTGTAACATACATGGTGATCAGTCAAGTTTTCCCACAGTGCATCACAGTCAAATGGCAAGAGCGGATGCATTTCAGGATGGCATTAGGGACTTTGGGGTATAGTTGGTTTGACTCTGGTCTGCGTGCTGCAGTGTGGACGCTAGAGTCCCACGTTCAAGCCTGGGTTAGAAAATTCTTACTGTAGGGTTAATAATCAGTGTATATATAGCCCAGGGTTCTATAATCCAGGGTCAGCTGACCCAAGTCCCACTAACCCTGGGCTTACATTGCATTGAAGACATACCCTCTGCCTCCACCAAAGGAGATTTCTCAATGTTAATTCTTAATGCAATGATAATCAGTTACTCACTTTGGATGAGTATTTTACACCAGGCAATCTCACATCTATACATCAAGCTAATAATTCCTTTATACTCTGTTACTTACCTTCTTCTTTATCCATATCACAAACTCTGGTAACCTAAGCCGAGCTGGGTCATTGTTTATTGGAGGGATTTCCAAGAAGCATCTGTTCAGGTACTATAGGAAGTGGTACTGGTGATTCAGCATGTTGTATTACTTTCTTCTGAGTTAGTACTTGCCAGATGGCCCAGTGTGATACCAGATAGCACAGTACTGTTGGAGATGCTGCTTTTTAGGTGATGGGCGAGATTTTCTAAAGCACCTATGTGATTTAGGAGCACTAGACCCTTTGAAAGTCAGTAGAAAGTCCTGAATAACTTAGAGCCTTTGGACTGTCCCATCTGACATGTTAAAGTGAAGTCCTGACCAGTTGAGGTTATTACAGTTCCCACGGCTATTTTCATTAGTCCCGACCAAATTCTAAAGGTAGTACATTCTGCTTATTTAAATTCTGCTTGGCGGTTCATTTAGATATGGTATTCTTATTCATGTCCTGTCCTACACAATTGTTGCTGTGTGGTATGGTGTTTCTGTGTGCTGTTAAACAGCTGCCACATTTCCTTCCAGAAGTAGTTGCATTTCAGCCACAGTTGAAGTGACCTCTGTTGCCTGGATGTCCTAGTGGAGCAAAAGGGTGAAGAAAATCTCTATCCTCTCTTGTGGCAACAAGGCTGGATTCTAACTATGGCCAAAAACCTCCAAGTGGATCCATGCAGATAGATCCCTGTGCCTGCACAGAGCCACATGGATTTCTCTGGGGCGTCAGAAGGCACAAGCATCCACCCTTATGGATCCACTTGCAAAATAGGGGTTCGGGTTTTGTAGTGAATGCGAGGGAGGTAGACCAACATTTATGCCACTTGCGCACAAGAATATTGGTCAATGTGCCGTGGAGCTTGACCACCTAGGTAGCAGGTGTTCTATTGATCGAAGTATACTCTAGATGCGGGTGCACATGGAACCCTTTCAAAGCCTTCCACTAAACCATCTGCACAGCCCATTGAATTCTGTCTTAGCTGCAGAGTTTTGGAGGAGAGGATGCATTTAGCGACAGACCTGCTCTGACCAAGACAGGATTTTAAATGCTTTGAGATCCTCTGGGATTAAAAATGTTATATAGATGTAGGTTATTATTTATTGATTTAAAAATGCTATTTTTATTTTCAGTATGGATTCAGTTTTCCAGTGATATATTGTTGATATGAATGTCAGCAAGGGGCCAAGCTGGAATGTAATCAAGACTCCAGGAGTTTGACTGGTCTTATGCTATTAAAATCTAATCATCATCATAAGAACAAACACCTACTGAGATATTTTAACTATAACCCCTGAAGGATCTTCACAAAGTTTACATGCACAGACATTCCAAGTCAAGGCAGAAGGCTAGTTAACATACCTAACACATTTCAGCTGTAATACCACTGTTTCTTTCAGGATTAGACACAGGAGTGATCTTACTCACAGCTCAGTGATTAAACCTGTGCAACCTCTTTACTTCTCTCATGGACTGAAGACCCCTCCTCCCTCAGTTGCCAGGAAGCTACGGTTAATGCATGGACAAAAAAGTTTTAATTATCTGTTATATCAATAATAGTTTTAACTATTGATTTTAAAAGCTGGTTATAGTATGTATTGCTTTATCAACCCAGAGGCCATATACTGTTATCTCATTTGCAAGGACATCACTTGGGAGCACAGAGAAGCACGCATTCATACACACACAGAAAAAAACAGGTCTTAACAATCAAGCACAGACTAGATTTAGGTCAGCATCCAAGTAAAGAAAATACTTTTGCTCAGACATTGAGAAAGTGATTTAAAAAGTAAGTGTTCACCAGTCACATTAACATTAACCCTTGGAGGGCTGCTGAATATAACATACACTAGATCCAGTACAGTGGCATTGGCATGGCCCTGGGACATCCTGCTGCTTTGACCCAGTCCTTAAATTAATGGAAACATTCCAGGGGAAATGCCAGAGAGCATGACATTCTCAATGTAAGTAAACAACAACATTAATATATATTTTAGTTCACATCGAGATAAATGTTCAGTGCTACAGTCCTTGTTTAAATCTCTCTAACAAGCTGTGATGATAAAAGAAACATGCCACTTGTTAAGAGAGATACAAAATCTAATGGTAGATACTTTTCGGTTTTGTAGTTATGATAACAATGTTTCCAGTTCTGTGAATTACAGAATTCCTGGGATGACTCCTTAGTGTATTCCTCTAATGTCTGTCCGGTAGGTCATTTTGAAAAAAACAGCCACACTATTTATTTTTAAGTTGCAATTCCTTGCCTTCTGTTATACACTTGCCTGCACATGCTAACACTAGTTGAATAGAGATAATTATAATCTTGGGAGGAAAGATCAATATAAACAGCTAGTTCCTATGCATTCTGGAGTCACAAGATTTCAATAGCAAAAGTGGGAAAAAAGCCACAAAGATTTAAATGACAGGTCTTGTGCTGAATAAATACTCCTAAATCCCTTCTCTATTAGTGCAGAGAGACCTGGATAGAGGTGCAGTTCTATTGTGTAGAAGGTGCATAGTGGAACAGGGTGTTGGACTCTATGACCCAGATCCTCAAAGGTATTTGAAATCAGTGGGAATTAGGGTCCAAGTCCACAAAGGTATTTAGACTCCTAACTCCCATTGATTTGAATGGAAACTATGAGCTTAAATACCTTTGAGGATCTGGTCCCAAGACCCAGTATTCAAATGCAGGGATCTTCTGTTGAATCTCCTTAGAATCAGGTGCTATAATCCTGCATTCAGATTCAAGGTATTTGCTGCTGAGTCACACTGGCAGATGGATCAAATTAGCTTTAACCAGGATATAGAGGGATTGGGGGAGGCTTGGAAGGCATCTCTCTGAGTTGGAGGGAACTAGAAAAGAGAAGGTCCAACAGGGAGGGAAAGCCTGGAAGTAGCAGCAATCTTTGGGGGGAATATTTATCTTGAGATAAGTTTTGATATTGTTTTGAGGGTTACACGTCAAACCGAGAATAGGGTGATTGGTGCATTAACTCAGGTTCTGTGTGTTTTGTTGAAGACGTGGCAGGGATTCAGTCTGTTCATGGCTAGCAGGAGGGGAGCCCATATAAGACTTTCTGTTTCCTGTTCACTGTACAGCTCAGCTCCATGGGAGCTCCCTCCATCCTAACAAATAAAGGATTTGGGGGACAGGCTGGAATCAGGCCAGTTAATCTGTGCCTATATGGCTCCACTGGCTGGACTCCTTATGGCCTAAGGAAAATAATTCTCCACCTCATAAACCCAAATGAGTTTCTTCTGTGCACTGCATAAGAATGAGCATTTGGCCCTAAGGCTTGATTAATGATGCTACTGACTGGGGATGGGCAAACCAGTTCAGGCAAAAAGGGACTTATTACAGTCTTCATCTATCCTTCAAATTGAATCACAACCTCTTCCAGATTCATATTGTTACTGTAATTCAGCTGTATTCACTGGAACAGGCAGGCAGTTATCCTCCCACTCACCTGCACCTCCATCCCCTACACCATTCACACTGAAGTAGGTGTGCCAGCGTTTGGCCTGGGCCTTGCTGCTGGGCCTTGCTGCTATGTCTTTCACACTTCCTGGTGCTTTAAGGACCCCTTTTAAAATTTTCCTTTGAAGCCCCAGAATCATTCAAATCTCAGGCTTTCTGGGGCTTCTCATTCACACCATGTAATCTGAAGCGTGACTAAATGGTGGAAGCCTGGGATGTATTTATTAATTATCTCTTTATAGCACCAACAATGTGCATAGAGCTGTACAGGCAAATTAAAGATGAGATCTCTTTCCTATGGAGCTTTAAGTCTAAGTGCTTGATACTATGAAGTGCAAAGTTCCAGTAACTTCCACTTTTACTGTCCAAGAAAGTAGGAATATTGAATACTTATATGCTCTTGGGACCAGGTCCTAAATTAATGTAGAACACAAGTCAGATGAGGGAATCTTTATCTATAATTTTAGATACATATCCAAGCATTTGTGTGCTTATCTGAACCAAACCTCTAAATCTTTTCAGTTCATTCATTGCTCTTGCTAAGGTGTGTGAATTCCCCATATTGTTCTTCACAGAAAAACACTCAGAAGCCTGACTAGATTTTATGAGCAAGCTTGCTAACTTTGGAAAGCAAGAAGTTCTGATAATGTAATGTTGCCTCTCTGCCAATCCATAGTAGATGTCCTGAACCTTGCGGGTTGGCTTGTCATTGGAGGAGAAATTAGTGTCATTGAGTTTGGGTATATTTTAAGCTCAGTTTGCTTTATTTACACATACATATCAGTCCTGAATCAGAGCTTGTCACAAACAGCATGCAGGCAAACCTCTCTTTCACAGATATCTGCCAAAATCCCCAAATCTGGTTACCAACGAGCCACTCTGCCCAAGAATTTACTCTGGAGATTAAGGCAGAGAACACACTCTCTCTTGCTGTTTGCCATAGCTCCCCTCCAAGAATTCTGAATCAGAAAACTAACAACACAGTATTTCTTCCAAGACTAATAACTTGCTTGTACACTAAGAAAAAAACCTGGTAAAAACACCAATTGGTGACCCTGCCATAACAGTATATGTCTTCCCTCTTTTGTTTTATTACTGGGGACTTTTACAAGGGAAAGTCTTCTGTTTATTAGAGATGGATGCAAGCCAAAACCTCAGGTCTAACTTTGCAGAAGTTTTGACTCAACTCTGGACATTGCAGCTTTGGTCTTTTTCTATTGTTTATTTATACTTAACATGGAAATCCCTCTCCATCTCATTTCCTCCCAGTTGCTTTCCATTGCTAATCTCTGCTTGGATGATGCCCATTGCCACTACTGGCAGTGACAGATCAAGATAGTCATATATGTATATTTATGCACAAAAATAAAAAATAATATTTGCAATTCATTGATGATGGAAAAGTTAGAACATAACAGTCATCTTTCTATCCCACATTTTCATTCCCATGCATTTTTATAGCCCATTCCTTCCTCAGCCATGAAGAGATGTCTTATCATGTGTTATTTCTCTAATGTAGGGCTGTCCTCCAAGCCATCAGTGTGTGTAATTCCGATTAACATCAACAGGAATTCTACACCTAGAGAGCTCGCGGGATGGGGCTTGTAATTTATTTTGGCCTCTTTGAAACTTTCAATCATCAATGGGTATTTAAACACATAGAACACCTTTTGTAAGCTGATCCATCTTCCTCAAGATCCACCTCTTCCACACTGCTTATAAGAAACCAGAAACCAACCAAGGCTATGTTAAGAGGCAGATGGAGATAACTGGGGCTTAAAAAAAATCTCACTCTAATAATAAATGTAAAATTGTAAATGCATATTAAGATTGTTGTATCTTTCTTCCCTTCTCATCACCACCTTTAGATGTCATTTATCATCTTATATTCCAAGCTCTTAAGGGCAGGGATTATGTCTCCATATCTGATTGTACAGCACCTAGCACTATAGAGTTACCAATCATGATTAGGGCCTCTGGATGTTATGGTTATAGAAATAATTTGTTCCACAGAAAGTGCAAAACCAAGATGCCTGCTAGGATTGCATACTGTGCCTTTGTGACCCTATGAAATCTTGTGCTTGGCCCCCCAACACTTGTAAAGTGCTGACACTCTACCTATTCCCTATAGAAGTAGGCAGATAATTAAATAGTAAAGTTGTGTTTGCAGTTGGTAAATCAGTACTTCAGGGAGGACAAGGGAATTAGTCCCTTAGCAATTCAAACATGTGCAGTACCATATAAACAATATACAGTAATTTGAAGATTCTGAATAGTCACATGTGAACTTCCCCAACATTATTAGGAGTTGAAGGTTGTTGCATGCAACACTGGAATGGTGATTTCCCCAAGATTTGTAGTAAGGTCTCAGTGAGTGGAAAAGAACAATGTGCCAGATTGCTTGACTGAGCAGGAAGTTCCCATTATTATTATTTAAATTACACATTAAAGACTAGTTTTTTTAAGGGGTCCTTACCTGGCCTCCTTTATTATGCTGACAATTAATTGCAGGTGCAAAACTGCAGGCATAATTAATTGTGGATGCAAAACTGTGCCACGAAACAAAAGAAGCTGGCACTGAAAATCTGGCCCTAAGGGTCTTTCTTCTGGTGCCATTCAAATCAATGGCACAATTCCCATTTATTTGAATGGGAGCAGGATTGGGTCCAAACGGCAGGACACACAGTTCAGCCTCCTTCTGTGACTGAGATTCTTTTCTTTTAATGTATATTGACGTGCCTTAGTCTGGCAAATGCTGCTCATTATGGGCACTAGGATTATTTCATGGCCTAGGGCAATCGTGGCTCTAAACTGTTCTTGGCATTTTGCAAAATAATAACTTTAAACCTATTCCCTCTCTTATTACATTTTGGGTTTTTAACTTGGAAGGCTGCTGTAAAACCAAATGCAGAAACCCAAAGCTTTACTAGGTAAGAACTGCACAGAATGTGTGAGATACACAGCAGCTAAATAATACTCTGCAACAAATGCACTTATAAGTCACTGCGTAAATAGAAACAGTAAGGGCTAAATTCTGGCTTCAGTTACATACGTGCTGCCTTTTGCTTCAGCGCATGGATGGAACTGAGGGCAGAATTTGTCCCTAATTTCTGGTAAATGTTTGCTCCAAATATTTCTTCCACTCTCACCTCATAATTGCAAGGGAGCTTCTTATAAACAGATAATATTTATAGAACAAAATGGTTATGAGGCGTGTGTCTACCTTTCAGAGGTTATGTCACATCCTTTCAGTTCATCAGCTAGCTAAGGTGGGGAACATTTCAGAGCTGATGCTTCCAGTCTCATACATTGAGGAGACACAATCTGCCTCATTTTCCAGTACTTCCAGAAGCTCACTCATGCAATGGAATAGATGGTGTCTGTTCACTCAGCCCCTCAGCTGCAGGAGAAGTGCACTCTACACAGCTGGCAATCCAGAAGGAGATTAGGAATCATAAAAAGTGAAATGGCAGCCCAGAATAAATAGGTAGGGCAAACTCCTTGACCCTGACTCCAACCAGCCAAGGTAGGTGACATTGGCATTCACCTTTACAGAAGAGATAATAAATGAAGGTGATACAGCAACTGGATGCAGAGTGTCTTTCCATTAAAAATTCACACTTAAAAAAATATACTGCTCACTGAGTTACAATTTCTTTGAATCTACATATGAGAAACATTTACCCAGTACTAAAACAAATACTATAACTTCTGTAAGAAAAATTAACTTCTCAGAAGTAAGAGACTTTAATCAGCTGGAAAAGGGGAAAAAAATCAATGTCTTTCCTAGAAGGAAGGCTTTCCCCCGCTATTTTATGTAAAGGGGGCATTACTACTGCATCGATGGGCTCCTTAGAAAAATGAATGACTATCATCTTTGAAAATTAAATGTTATTTTTAGGTGTCAAGGAATCTGCATCAAAATTAGACCATGACAACCATAAGGTATGAAGCAGGTTTGGGAATAATACCTGAATAGTATTATTTTTCATATTGTCATAGCAGAGAAATCAATTATGGATTCCTTCCCCCCCACCTCCTTAGTCACATATGAAGCTTTGACGTTGTTCATTCCATTTATTGGCTGCTGGCCTAATAATCCCCTGCATGCTGGGAAAAACCTTTGTTCTCTGACAGAAGTAATAAAGCTGTCTGTACGATTCCCTCTTGCGAGACATGGAGTGTTCCCGTTTTATTTAATCTGCCGGTGTGCAGTCTTTTCAAAGTAAACACTTCACAGGGACTGAACGCAGAAAGACATGCAAGAGACTGGCACATATCAGAATCAAAATTAAAAACTAGCCTGTAAAGAAGTAATGATGTCTCTTAAAATAAAAGAAAACCTGCATGAGAAACCCAGGTCAATCAGGCCTTGACTCTCATTTCTTCTGGAGTGTGTGTCCTTCAGATTTCCCCCTGTCTTCATTCACTTATTCCCGGTGAATAGAGAGCATAGAGAAAATGAAGAGATCTGAATGCCAGCAGGAGGCTGGCTGCTTTCTTCTAGGCATGTCCTGAGCCCAGTCACCCAGAACAACTTGTGATCCCTGGACAAAGCTATTCACAGCAGGTGGCCATATCAAGAAATTTTCCTCCTGGAATTAGATATTATCCCAGGAATCACTACTGAGTCAAACATAATGCCTCATCCTGCTGGGTCAAGTAGGATTTCATTTCAATTTCTTTACACAACGATGCATTTCATCTTGTCTGCGTACAATGACAGTGCTCAGGCATGAAATAAATTGAAGTGCTTGAAAGGCAGAATTATCCCTTGAACCTGCAGCATTCCCGACCCCAAAAACATACATTGTCAAGTGAGTTCCAGATAAGCAGGATCTTCAGCGAGTGTTTGTGCTGCTTGGCTTCCTTTAATCATACTCCCTTTTGTAAAAGGGATTTTCGTGGGGAAAGATAAATCATTGCTGAGGAAAGAGGTCATTTTCAAAAGGCTTTAAGAGCTTCATTTTGTGTGGCTTTTCAAGGTGAAACAGGTAATTCAGTGCAGTGAAAGTCTTTTGTATTCAACTTAATTCACACTTCACACTACCAAGAAAAAAGTAATGAATTTAAGCTTGAATAAAGTTCTTCATTAAAAGTGTTCCCTTACATGTGTGAGCTGCATCCTGTTGTTTGCTACCACACAGGTCTGACTATTGAGAAAGACAGTTATGGATAGTGCTAAAGCTATTTATCCTGGCTTTAAACCATCCATGGGTATGTCTACACGTACAGTGCTACAGCGGCAGTACTGCAGCTGTGCTGCCGTAATGCTTCAGGTTAGACATTCACTACAGTGACTGGAGGGATTCTGCCATCACTATAATTAATCCACCTCTCCCAGAGGTGGTAGCTAGAATTCTTCCATCGACCTAGCACTGTCTACACCAGGGCTTAGGCTGGCATAGCTATGTCTCTCAGCGGTGTGGATTTTTCACACAACCTCAAAGACGTAACTATGCTGATGTATATTTCCAGTGTAGACCAGCCCTTAGTTGCTGAAATTGGAGCACTCTTCTTGCTTGTAGTTTAAGAAGCATTGAAGACTTCTTCCACTAGCCTTTTCTCTCATCCCTGCACTGGTACCTGGACAGTCAAGTAGTTGTGAATTTAGAACAAATCCTCAAATCTGAGCTTAGTGCTGGAAAGGGACCCATGGACAGCATCTGCTGTACAGTAAGTGTGGGAAGAAGGGTTGGTGGTGGATAGTGAACCTCCCTTGTATTGACATATCATTCCGTTACCAAGGATTTGCCTAACAGTGTAGGCTGCATGGCTCTATGATCATAGACCATACATATGTCTTTGTAAAAAATGTGCTTTATCTGAACCTCAAGATATAGGCTTGATACAGGACTCACTGGATGAAATCTATGGCCTGTGTAATGTAGGAGGTCAGACTAGATAATGGACCCTTCTAACCTTAAAATAGATGAATCTCTTGAATTATGCAAAATTTTTCAGAGTGCTGGATATCATCTGAAATGTTTTGCCCCCAGCATTGCTGCTTAAGAGATTAATCAATGCATTTGTTCTCAATGGACTCACTGCCAATCAGCTCATCAATTCTTAAATAATGGTCTAAAATGAAAGCTAATCTTTTTGGGTAAGGAGGGACCCAATCATAGCAATAAATTCACATTCAGCACAACTGGTGAAAACTGGCTGTTTCTCCATGAAACTCTCTTGCAGATTTGACAGCAAAAAAGAGTGTTTTGTTTACTGCAGTGCTCTCTAACTTTTTCAAATGGTAAGACGCTTCTTTAAAGACAACTTCTGATGGGCCACCTTCCCAAACTGGATCTAACATCTTCTCTTCAGCAACTATATTGCTTGGGTCATAAACAAGTAATTTTAAGAGAGTAGTAAGGAGACAGCTATAAAAGTAAACTTGCATTAGTCTGATGGGTGCAGTAGCTTGGTTATATCCCTCTTTTAATTGTTTTTGAAGGTAGCAAACAGGAGAAAGTACGACATTACAAATATAGTAAAGAGTGCATGTGGAATATGGAGACTTTCTGACAGACAATGAAACAGTGACAATACTTTCATGCAGGAAAATATAATTTTCAAAGGAAAGCTAAGGTTAGCTTTGGTTATTGCAAGAAACAAAAGAAGAACAACTGACCCTATCAGTCAGTATGAAAGAAACAAACTATGGGGTCTACAGACAAAAGTGCATGTGCATGTGCATGAAATGAGTGGCCACATATCATAGCAAAGTATTGTAAGGGTTTTTTTTTGTTGTTTTCCAGTACAGTGTGTTTCTCCATAGCAATCTTGTATTGAACCAAATGCCCTTGGAGAGAACGTGAGGGTTCTGCCGCTGAATAGCAGTGGAGAGCCATGCTGCAATCAAAAGGAAATGAAAGACTGGATCCTATTTATTACAGGGACTGGCACTGTTCCAGAAAGGCAATTGACATGTTAATTTGTATAGAGAATTCCAAGATCAATCTCACTTTGGAGCCAGTTCTGGCTGCTTCCCCAAGCCCTGTATAACATTCTGGTGCCATAAAGAAGCCATCAGAGGCCTGGAGAGAATTCCCCTTGTGCAGGAGCAATTAAGGGTAGTGCAAAAAGTGTGCCCTGAGTTTAGCAACTCAGGGGGCCAAACCATTCCAGGGCTGTTCTAATGTAAAGCTATACTAATATATACTGGGAACTATTTCAATCCCAGCAACAGCCCAGAATCCAGGCAGTAGAAAGAACAACTCTATCTAGTGCTCTACTCTAACATGAAACTCCTGGATTCAAGACCATTGATAGAATCTTAGCTAATGGAGCCAGATATATTAGACTTATTCACATAAGAATTTCAGACCAAAGGCCGCTAGTTGCATAGTAAGGCATGACCACTTGACTTGTTCAAAGGCCTCAAGAGAGATGATTACAGCAGGAATGTTATTTGATCTGTCTGAACAGATAACGTTTAGTAACGTATGATCCTTTCCTATTCTGAATAGAGCTGATTGGAAGTTTTTCAGTTAAACATTTTTTCACTGTAAAATACTGATTTGTAGAAACAGAAACTTTTCACCGGTCCAGGATGGATGTTCTGAAATATATGAAACAGACACCCATGAATAGCCAACAGTCCAGTGGTTAGGATGTGAAATATAGGGGACTAGGGTGACCAGACGTCCTGATATTATCAGGACAGTCCTGATTTTAGGGGACTTGTCCCGCGTCCTGACCTTACATCAGTCAGGACACCCTTTGGGGGACTCACCACCTCGTCCCCTGGCAGTTCCCTCTGGCTCTTAGGGTTCTGTGTAGGATGCTGAGCAGCTGTGGGCAGGGGGGCGCTGGGCGGGGTGTGTGTGCACAGCACTGTGCATTTGTAGTGGAAGGGTTGTAGGGGGCTCTGGGCATAGTGGATACAAGGGGCGCTGGGCAGGGGAGCTGTGTGGTGCAGCATGGGCCCACCCTTAACAGGAAGGAGCACGCTGGTAGCACAGGGCCAGGCGGACCAGTGTGCCTCTGGGTCCGGTCATGGCTGTGCACCTGTGTCTGTCTGTCTCCCCCCACTCACCCAATGTGTCCTGATATTTCACTCTTGGGATCTGGTCACCCTATAGGGGACCCAAGCTAATTCTCTGCTTTGGGTTATTGACTATTCTTGTTTGGCTCTCTCTCTTTCTCTGAAAAATGCCAAAAGGTCTCAGTTTTATCCTGATCCAGAACAGGAAAATATTTTGAAAATTTTCTTAGTGCAGGAAAACCATTTCCCCCCAGATCTAAATGTAAATATATTCTACTTGGTCACAGTGGACCAGATCAGGGAGAAATTGTAAGAGGCTAGGTACAAGAATTTTGGGTAAGATGTTTATATCACTATTGTAGACAGAAATTAATTTATTTGAAGTATGTTGCTTAGAATCTCCATATTTGCCCCATTCTGCTTGTCCTCCCTGGGTATCAGCCTTTATGTTAATTTCTAATAGATTTGCACTCATTGCTTGTAACCTCCATAATTTGATTTCTCCAGGTCACTTGGCTATTTGAGTCGGTCACTCTTCTTTCCCATTCTTTCCCCTTTGTTTTTTGGTATTTTCTCCAAATTTGATGTTGACCAAAATTAATACCAAAAAAGCCCATGAAACAGCTGTCTATGGTGCAGAGAGGTGATTTTTCTTGGTTTGAGATTCTTTTAAGATTAATTGGTCAAAAAATCCTCCTCAACATCCCTAAAAGTGTCCAAAATCATATACAATTACCAGGAAACATCACTGCTTGAATTGACAAGTGCCTCACCACTGACACAAAAAATAGCTCTTTGGACCCATCTGGAAGTGTTACACAGTCCACCAGTGGTTCATACACCTAGGAAACTCCTACAAGCAAATGCTGAGAATTAAGAGTGGTGATTTTAAGACCAGATGGGACTTTTATAATCATCTAGTTTCATCCCTGCATTATTAAACATAGTGATACCTGCATCAAACCCAACAGCTTGTCATAGAAGTTGAGCACATAATTTAGAAAGACACCTAATGTGAATTTAAAGGAGACAAGTGTTAGAGAATGTGCCACATCCCTTGGTAATCTATTCTAATGATTACAGAGGTGGGAGCGCCAAAGGTCAAAGATCAGATCAAACTTTGTGGTCATTTTGGTCTTGATCTAAGTCTTACCCACATGATTGATCACCAGTGCTCAGTGCCTGTATGACTTTACAGAAGTAGGAGGCAGATAAGGCATTAAGGAGAAAAAGTGCATTTATGCATTTTAAAATGCAGAAAAATAGGCAAGAATCACCAAAATGCAAGCAAATAATTAATTTGCTTGTTAATGAAAATATATGGTTATGTTTTCATTTTATTTATCATTTCAAAATGATGTTACATTCCATTTACAATAAAGGTCATTCAAGTCCAAAGTACTCTTTTATGTAATAATGTAAACAAATCCTATAAATGTTTATCTGAGAAAAAAGTCCCCCCAAATATCCCTTTCTTCTAAAAATAAAGTGTGCAATTTAGCAAATGTTACATCTGAATTGCAATTAAAACCTTTTCAGACATTTGCCATGAAAGCTGGTAAATCTAAAACCTTTCATTGTTGTCCATTTCTGATAATAATGCATCCATTTTATTTTTAATTCTCAGATTTCATATTCATATGAAAAATTCAGTGTACATAAAATACATTAATAAAAAACATACAAAAGAGAAACATAAGCAAACAAAATGATGTGGGATACATAGTTAATTTGCTAATCAAAAATATATTAGACATGTCTGCCACTATTTATAGTAGTGAGTACAACTCTGTTCCTTTAAAGTGAAACATGAGATAAAATGTATAATAAGATTACTTTTATCCCTAGATTTTAAATATTTATTAGCAATTTCTGATAAAAATTTGTACTGGTAAACATATAGAACATGAAAATTTGATGCATGTGGAATGCCCACCATCTTCATTCTATACAAATGGATGTTTCAGATGTATTTGAAATATAGCTTTTATATTACTTCTACTTTTGTTTTGAGAAAGTCATTTAAGAAAGTCATTTAAAACCAATCCAGAGAACTTATTTTATGAGAAATATCATTTTCATTCTTTGTTGGAATTAAATTTTTCAGTATTAGTTCATTAACTGAAACAAAAATACCTATCAGGTATATTTAAAGATGATGAGATTTCCATTATTGTCAATGAATTTCCTAGGCTCCCAGTATTAATATGAATAAATATTTAATTCAAGAGGAGAATTTGCAACACCATTTCTCACATTTACTTTAGTAGTAGGCACACCCCTAAAAGCACAGTGGAGTCTTTTAGATATCTGGATGCTTATCTGAATTATCTGACTCCCTTTGGTCCTGAAGGGGGTTTAGAAACACCACCACAACAGTCATTGTTATGGTTTTTGATGAGTCTAGTCTTGAGTGAACCCAAGAATTCCTATATGCCAAGTTCTGTGTGTGCATATACAAATATACTAAATGGGTTTCTATATTAGCAGATGCATATTGGTTAGTTGTGTGTAAAATAGCATTTGTACAAGTGTTTGTTTACATGCATGTGTGTATTTCTTTTTCTTTTTCTTTTCCTTTTTTTTTTTTTTTTTTTTTTGCACTGGGACTTTAGAATGTACTATTTAAAAACATAGCTGATTCTCTGGAATTCTACTATTGGCATCCCCACAAAATTCACTAGAGGTTCCATTCCCTTAGCCAGCAGATTTCAAAGGGACTGTGAGCCCCGGCCCCTAAACTGATGTTCCAACCTGCAAAGGAAGACAAGGTAAATTAATGGTGATAAAGTCACCATTACTTGGCTTGCAAAAATCCTGTGAATTGTTGTATATGAGGAGAAATGGGGCATGCTATAGACAGTGGCAGGTCCTATGGCTCAATCTTCTGTCACCCTCTGTAGCTGAAACCTTACACAATCCCTACCAAGTAGTTTCTGTGGACTGCCAAAGGAACCACTCTTCCCCCTTCACACTCACTAGTCTAGGATCAGACAGATTTTTGTTTCATCCACTTGCAGAACCTGAGGGTATAATATGGTGACCCATAATGATGAGGTAGCAGGGAAATGATTAGTGAGCTCACTGATAAACTAGATTTAATTTTAAAAATCCAGAGTGATTTCAAAGTGACTGCTAGAAGTTAGAAAACGGTGACGTATTTAAATATCCAGCTTGTTAACTTTACTGCAGATTTGTTCATTAACAAATGTGTGCCAGTAGTCAGGATGTGTACACAGCATTCATTGCCAACTCAGAGTCAGCACCAATGACCAGTGAATTCCCCCAACTTCAGCAGTCTTTGCTAATAAGATGACCTTCCACTGCAGTACAAAATTGATGGACAACCATTCTGCAAATAACACTTTTGCCAGTGTTATAGGGATATTGAACTACAGAGACTAACTCTTGTACCTTGGTATTAAAAGTATTATAAATAAGAATGACCTCTAATGATTTGTTTAAATACCAGCTCTTTTTTAATTTGAGCAAATGGGGAGGATATAATTAATCTAATTGGTATGGGATTTTGTTTGTTTGTTTTGCCTTTTTGTAGATCCTTATGTTTTGGAATCAGAGTATAAATTTTCAAATGTTTATCTATTCAGTAGCCATACAATGCAATTTGTGGAATTTGGGTTGCTGCAGATGATTAGGTTGTTTTCATTTTCTTCAGTCATTCTTTCCACTTTCCCCCTTCCTGTGTGTGAATGTGTAAATAGGTGTGTGAGTGTTAGATATTGCTCAGATCAAATAAGCCAAGAGACGATCATTATTACTACTTTTATTGTCTGTTGTTTTATAATGCCTCAAGGCTCCAATTAGAGAGTGGGGCTCCATTGTGTGAGATGCTCTACACATGTATAATAAAAAAGGCAGACCTTGCCCCAAAGAACTTACCCTCTAGCACATGATGAGAGACAACAGGAGAATAAAACAAACAGGCTGTGAGGAAAGGGTAACAGTGAAACAAAAATAATTAGTGCAAAAACAGTAGTCTCAACATACCAATGTCAGTCTCAGTCTATTACTGTATACGTTCATATAGCTACAGGTTTAGCGTGAATAAAAGATGCACAAGTGTATATTCCTGGAACCGGTGGCCAGGGAAAATCTTATACGAAATCCAAGAAAAATACTAATAAATGTCATTCAGTCATGAATATAAACTAATTGAACAAACGGCGTGTTTTGATGTATGGTCCTACACTAATATTACATAAAAGAGACTTGTTCTGTAAAGCTTCTTATTCTAAAGCTAGGATGAAAGATAAAGAAGGAATAGAAGTTGTATTACTTGTCGACTGTCTTATGTGTAAGGCTGACATAGAACAGAAGAATCCATTCATAGGGAGACATGTTTTGGAAAACATTATGATTTCAATCACTAGTACTGATTCATTGTGTGGTTTGCTCTGTCAATATTCTGTCAATAGAGCCACCCAGAATGTACAAGACCACATACTCTGCTAATTAACCATAAAAAAGTCCCATTCAACTCAGAACCTGTGCTTAATAGACAAGTGAGTTAATGTGTATCAGTGCAACCTCTTCATTCTATGCATCTGGTCAGTTTTACCTGCTTTGTGGGAAAATCTTCCATCACCATACAAAGTATATTTAATGTTGATTTTCTTTATGTTTTGTATTCCTGTAGTACCCACAATCCAAAAGGCATTGTCCACAAGTGCCTTGAAAACGGTGTGCTAAGTGTTCAGGACAAGATGAAAAATGTCATTTTTCATGTGCTGTTGTCATGTGTCGGATTTGAAGGTTTTACTTATAATACATCCTTCTGCATTATATTGTATTTACTCCATCAAACACATTTAAATGTGAATATATTTTTGCAAGCATTGGGCCCAATCCTATAATTAATGGGAGTTAGATGCCTAAATACCTTTGAGGATTTGGACTTGAGAGCTTCCTGTGAAGTGCTCATTTCCCCTTCAGGGCCATTAGTAGAGCTGATGGCTCTCAATAGCATTTCTCTGGAGGTTCTCATTGCCTCAGAGGATCAGGACCAAAATTATTTATTTCTTTGAAGTCATTTTGGGCTTAATCCTGCTCCCTTTGAAGTCGGGAGCTTTGCCATAAACTTCAATGGGAAGAGCACCGAGCCCTCAAGTCAATATTGCTCTGACAATTTTGAAACATTTTCTGCAAGTAATCATTACTTAATATCTATTGGTTTGCAAGATAAGCTACATCCTGTAGTTCACTGCAATTAAACCAAGGATAAATTTGGCCCAGTACTTTTACTAATGAAGTAGCCACGAAAAAGAAAAACAGTGGGTGCAGAATAAGGCTCTGAAACAGAGTGTAAGAGAAAAGTCTACAAAATTTAAGAAAATAGGTGACTACTTACACAGCCCAATGGTTGTTAAAATTACAAAATGCTTGGTAATTATAGAGAAAAAAAGGAGGTGGAGACAAACTTTGCATTGATCTGAGGCAAGTCTGATCAGGAATATTAATAGTAAACATTTCCTCTTGCCCACAAGGAGTGAAATATTTGCTGGCATGTCAGGGGACAAGTTATTCAGCAAATTAGAGGCATTGGCAGATTTTTGGCTGATTCCCCTAGATAAAAGCAAGCTCCAAGATTTGAATGTTAAATACACTTGCTTGGCAGAGATTACTTCTTGATTACTTCTGCCTTTCAGAACATGTTCATTACCGGAAGTATTTCACTGCACAGTGTCCTCTATGCTTCAAGGACTTGTAAGATGGAAGTGTCCGCTGATGACATTGTAACCTGGGGCAGCACTAATAGTCAGAGCAGGCATCAGGCCTAGTGGTCAGAGCAGGAGTTGGTAGCCGGGTGCTAGAGCCACGGGTCACAGCCAGAGTCAGGAAACAGGAGTCAGAACCCAGGGTCAGAACCAGAGTCTGGGGCCAGATGCTAGGACCATGGAAGAATTCATTTTGTATTATGGATTCTGGCTTAAAAGAATGTTCGAGGATTTGAAGCATGTACTGACGTCACCAGTGCTGCAATTGCTTGAACCACTGAAAGAGATCAGGCCATTCCACAAATGTTTCAAAAGGACTGAGAGTTGATGCTACAAAGATATGGGACTGGATGGCTGCCTTTAATGTACGTGGTCTGAGCTATGACAGTGCAGGTGCATATCAGAAAAGAAGCTAGGCTGTACAAAATTTAATGATATTCTCTATGGTCATAGCTTCAAAGCTAAAATTAACCACAAACACTGGCTGCAGTACACAAGAAAGGACCTTCAGAAGCACCGCCAAGGTTATAGTGATTATTTTTAAAGTTCAGAGGTATGATATTACCCTGGAGTTCCAGCCAGGACATCATCTAATAACTGCTGACAGGCAGTCAAAAGCATAGGCTTCACTTGATGACACACAAACAGATGATCTAATGTTAATTTCATTCCTACCACAGATACATAATATTGATGAAATGGTAAGCAAGTGTGGAGCTAACCTACACTAGGCAAAATCCCTTGCTCTGTTGAGCAGGGCCGTCCCTAGGGGGGTGCAGGGCCTGTGGCAGAAGTGATGAACCCATCACTTCTGGGACCAACCCGTCACTACTGGGACTGACTGCACCAGCCAATCGCACCAGCCCACCGGGCCCCCCCCAAAGCGCGGAGCCCAGAGCGGTCTCCCCGATTCGCTGTACTCAAGGGACGGCTCTGCTGTTGAGTATACTGAAGTAGTGGAAGTTGGAATATGACTCCTACTATGCTAACTTTCACCAGGGCCAAGCAGCCTGGGATCGCGTAACTGCAGCTCAGATATAAGGGCAGATCAGGGCTGGAAAATAGATACACAGCAGAGCAGAAGCATCAGTATTAACTTTATAAATTATATCTTGTTAATTAAATAAATAGATTACAATAAAATCTACCTGAGGCCTCTGTTCAGCAAGATTCTCAAACACATGTCTAACTTGATATAGGCAAGCAGTCCCATCAAAGTCAACAGAACTGCCTGCCTACTTAAAGGTAGGGTTGTGCTTAAATATCTTGCTGAACTGGGGTCTGAAATACTACAATGTAGTAAAATAGAAATGGGAAGACAACCTAGTGATTTAATAGAGTGATGGGGACTTAAAAAAAAATGGATGCCTGCCTTTGGTGGCATAGCTTTCTAACAGATGTTGAGTGTAAGTAGAACCAGGTGTATAGGCTCAGCTGGCAGTAGTTACCTGCCTATCAAAGTCACAAAACTACCAGACACTTGACAAACATCCACTCAGGAAAGACATGAATCTTCAAATCAGGATTGAGATTTGCAATGGTCAAGCTTGCTTAGTGCCTGCTTACTCACATTATGCTTGATTTTAGCCAGCACTGCCATTCTTTCACATTCATAAGCACCAGGACATTTTTAAAAAAAATTCTAAATGTAAAAATAATATGCACCATTAAGCTGAAAGTTTACCATTCTGGAAAAACAAGAACTGTCTGATTAATGAATATGCTGTGTCAGTGAAGCAGTACAGACCTTTATATGGCCTGTGATTCTCATGGAGGGGGACAGCTATTTGTTGTTGGGTCAAACCATTCACTGACCATGAATAGAAATGATTTTGGTATAATGAAAGAACAAGCATAGAAACTCAAACAATAGTTGCTGGATTTTTAAAAACCCACATATAATTGATTTCTTTCCCTTTATAGATTCTTATGCATTAAAATGGCAATAATGTTATTAAACTGGTGCATTTAGAATAACATGAAAGAAAATGAGATCATCATATCCAATCTGGCAGGTAGTTGTCTTGCGAACAGCTAGTGCTTCTTTCATTGATCCATAACATGCTGTGCCGTGCCTCCAATTTTTCCTCATTTTAGTAAAAGCATAAGATCATTGTCTGTGTTTACAGAAGCCTTCATTGTTTCTGAATGTTCTTCCATGCTTTGTAATTGAGAACACAGACTGAAAAATATTTTAAGTGCATGAGTGTTTTGTATGGGATGTACAAAACAGAGGTATATATATATATATATATACATATATATATACACCATATTAGATTCTTTAAATTGTTTCTGTGCTCATTTCGTGCAATTGATCAAATATAGGGGCTATGATTAAATGAGCTGCTTTTCCTTGGCTATTACGGCTGTTACGGAGGCAGTTAAAGCCTAAACAAGGCCAAAATTGCTACATAATAAGGGTAATGAAATGCAACAATCTTGTCTATTTACTCTGTTGAGTGAGCCAACTGATTTACTATCTACTGGCTGAATTGAATGTAAAGACATAGGGTGCCAAAGTTTCTTTCCCTATAGTGTACAAAGAAATATCATTTCCAGTAGGCAGGCACACTAGAGAGGGAATGCAGTTTACACTGTAGGTATTAGACTGCCTTACTGAAGGATAATTAAACTGAAACAATCAACTTCTTAACAGAAGAAAAAGAACATTGAGTGTTCTATGGGGCAAAGAGGTATTTTTGGCATCTAACTGCAACTGTTATACAAACTCGATATATAAAATAAGTGCTGGTTGAGGAGGTTTTGCCAGAAATAATAGTCCAATAATTCATTACTTTTATTATTATTTTTGCAAGGTTCTTTGGTAAAATACCAAAGAATGGAATAGAGTAGAACAACAGGGACCCAATTGCGCCTTGGCTCCTACGCCTACTTCAACCAATATCACAGACTTTTGCGTGCGCGCGCGCGCACACACACACACACACACACACACACACACAGGACTACTAGGGTTTCTGGTGGTATTACTTCACTAGGTATGATGCATTATGATGCAAAAGTGCAATGGTGCCATGAAACTTGTGTTTGGTAAGTCTCACTGGGAATTCAGAAGTGGCATATAAAAATTGTACAATATGCTGGTGAAAGTTTGCAAAGGAAAGACTGTGGATCATTGATATTGGGCATGGAATTGCCTCCAGCATCCAGCAGGAGAATGGCCAAGTATTACTCTAAATGAGAAAGGCCTTTCTCCTCATTGCTTATGTATTTAATCTTATCAGAGGAATGCAGTGTATAATCTGAGAGATTTAAATGGCTCTCAATAGGGGAGATAAACCACGAACAGGAATTAAAAGGGGAAAAAACAGTTACTGGTACAACTACATAGGAGTATAATTTAAACAAGAACACTTTAGCTTGGCATTAAGCACACAAAACAGGTTCCAACTCATAGTAATTTGCCAACATTGTTCCAGAAATTCACCGGATTCCCCACTGTAGGATAAACTGAGCCAATTGTAAACTAACCGTTGAATACATAAAGGAGGAATACATAAAAGGTTATATTTCTTCTATGGAGGAAATATATGCCAAATTTTAGAACTCTTCCTCATCTGGAATGTGAGGGTGTAAAGATGTGGCGAAGTTCTGTTCGGCACTACGTTCATGCTGCTCACATGCATTACACAGAAGAAAAGTTTTTCTATGCCTACTTAATGGTAAACAGTTGATGTTGCCATTTGAACTGATTAAGATATATTTTTAAATGGTCTTTGAGCTTTTGCGAGGGCACTGGTAAAGCCAGAATGACACGATACTGCACTTCTGTAATTCAAATTGTTGCCATTGAAGCAAGAAAAAAAAAGTTCCTTGGTGCAATTTTCCTTTTTTTCTTTTTCTTTGGGGTGAGTTAAGCAGATTTACTCTTTAACTGTGGAGCTTCAGTGGATGATTATGACATCAAAGTGTGACAGACAGTGATTATGTACTGCAGGGGGAAAAGGCGGATAAAAACAGACATTTAATTCCCTTAGCTTAAAGGGACATTATCCCTGGCTAGGAAAAAAAACCCAGCAAAAACATTCCAGCTTATTTTAAAAAAAAAAATGAAGCCATGATTTATTCAGCGCCTACCCCCACCCCCCGTTTCAGAGTTTTTCTTTTAGAATTGTAGCTGAAATTTTCTTTCTCTTCTCAACTATATTTTTAATTAGTCCCTTGAATCTTTTTTACTGACTTTGACACCCCTGGATGCCGGCACGGGCTGTTTCCCATTCTGCAGAGCCCAGCCATAACCTGTCTCAAGTCATGACCTTTTCACCTGTTGTTTTACAGAAACCACTGGGGACTAAGGCTAAAATTTGCAAAAAAAGCCTAAATGCCTCAGTAACCTAAGCTCCACTGGGTCTGATTTTTAGAGGTATTTAGGTGCCTAATTCCCACTGAAATCAATAGGAGTTAGATACTTAAATACCTTAAAAATTCTGGCTTGTAAGCATTTAAGTGTGTCCTTGACTTTCAATGAGATTTAGTCCCTATGTGACTTAGGGCAAGATCCTCAAGGGTATTTAGATGGTTAACTCCCACTGAAAAGGATCCAAAAAAAGGATCTAGGAGCCTAACTGATCATTTTTCAGGGAAATCTATAGCAGAGAATGAAAGGGACCAAGGACATGATTCAATTCCCATTGAAGCCAATGGAAAGACTCCTGCTGATTTTAGCAGGAGCTGGATCAGACCCCCAGTGTGGATCTATGCAGCAGTTTCATCATGAAGCTGTTTTATTTATTTTAGTGGAATATTTGGGCTCCCTTTTAAGTTGCATGAAATATGCAGCAGTGTAGAACTGCTATCAACTCTGACAGGGAGTCACAGCCAGACATACCAAATGCTAAATTCAAAACATTTCTTTGGCTTTAATTCAGAACATTATATGGCCATTTTATTCTATTAAAGGGGTGGGGGGTTAAGTCAGTGGAGGGAAAAAACATCAGAGGAGTCCTCTTGATCAAGAGCCAGATACATATCATTGAGTGCAGGACTTCAAACGCATACGGCTTTTTAATGAAGATTTCCTTTTATTCGTCTTTGGACCAAATAAAAGAGATAATTAGGAAAACAAAACAATAAAGCCCAGTAGATTAACTTCTTTTTAATGTTGAAGAGAAACTAGTTTTTAAAGCTGTTTCTGTAAATTTATGCACTTTTAAAAATATTGTCTCAGGCTTCTGGTTTCATATACAGTATAACAAATGGAATGGATGAAAAGGTCTCTTTATTTTGAACCTGCTCTTGCATACATTTTTATTGAGAGGAAAAGGGGTTTTACACAATCTTCTTTGGGGCAAGAGGAAGGCAAGTGATGTGAGAGTCACAGCTCAAGTTATGACAAGGAACCAGTTATCTCCTTATATTGTCGTTTTAGAAAGAAGCAACAGGGAAATAGTTTCTATTAAGATTAGTTAAAATCCCTTAGGTGAAATCCCAGCCACCATTAAATTCAATAGCAAAACTCCTATTGAGAACAATGGAGTCAAGATCTCACCCTATGACTTTTTCAGTTGTTGATGAGCTGTCCAGGACACGTACTGTGTATTAGAATAAAAAATGTTCCCCCAGGCGTATTTGTTTTCAGTTAAAAACCTATTGTTGACTAAAGACCTCTTTTCACATGCTGGAACACACTTGCATACCTTTTTGTTTTAGGCCCTGATCCTGCAAAAGGGACCTGTGCAGTGGCTCCCTGCAACTATGTGATGCCATTTGCAGGACTGGGCCTGTAAGGCTCAATCATGCAAAAGCTCAGGTGTGAGTACTTACATGAGCAGTAACATGGACACCAATGGAACTATTCATATGAGTAAAGTTGCTTGGTGTACATCATTACTTGCAGGATCAGGGCTTTAATTTGCAAATCCTGCATCATATCTGATTAACAAATAAACACAAACCCTAGAAACAAGATCCAGATCAGTAAATATACACCTATAAATGCAAAATCTAGTGATAATGCAAAACTGAGTTTGAGAAATCCATCACTTACAGGTCAGGATATAAATTATGTGAAGTGCTTATCCTATTAATTCAATATGGCATCGGCTTCTGCCCAGGCCTCCTTCTATTTTCCCCATCCTCTGATCCCCCAGTCACTTTCTTCCTCTCTCCCATTCTCCCACTACTGTTGTTTTGGGGCAGGCTACCCAATTCTTAGAGTTCAGCAGACGCACATCAGCTGAGATTTTCCCAAATGGCTGACTATTATTAGGCTTCTATGTCCTTATTTAGCTCACAATCAAAATAGACAGGACACAGGAAGAGTGGTAGAAAGGAAGTACTGCTATCCTCATTTTACAAATGAGAAACTTAGGCACAGAGTGATTAAGTGTTTTGCCCAAGGTCACATTGGAAGTGTGTTGCAGAACCTGAAACTGAATTAATCTCCTAAGTCCCAGCCCAGTGTATTAAGCACAGGACATCTAATTTTCTCCTGATGGGGATACTGGTACCTTTACATGTGGAAGGATCAAGTGAATTAATGTTAGAGTTTCTGAAGCTATCCATTAAGGTCATTGACTTTAGGAAAAGCTTGGTTATAGCCATTGGTCTCTTAGCAGTTGGTGTGTACTACTAAACCATCAGAACAGGTGTCAGAGAAAAACCTTGGAAACATAATAAGTGCAAAAGGGTGCCTTCGGAAAACTGAATGCTGTTATTGCATGTCTCAGCCATATTTTCATTTGCTCATGTAACAGATTCTTGTGCTTTATTGAAAATTAACTTACTTGTACAGTAAGAGAAAAGAAGAAACATCTCCAACACATTCTGAATCTAGCATCCCTCCAACCCTGCTTTTATTATAACCCAGTGTGTAATCAAACCAAACCATCACACTACACTGGTGGAAGGGTGAGTTCTAGGGCCATTTAACACTAGAATTTTCTAATGCCGAGCAATTCCAGAAACATCTGTGGTACACGCTTTCTGCTGGTGCCATGTGAACATCCAGTGGGGTGGGGTAGTGGTCCTGATTTAACACCCCATGAAGAGCTTACTTTAACACTGACTTCAGAATACCCCTATATTGCTTTATTTCTGATTGAAAGGGGAGGAGGCACTGTAAATAATGTAATTATAAGAGCACAAGTGCCAGTATATGATGGAGGATAAACCTTAAAATATACTGAGTTAAGGGACCAAAGACAAAAAGGCTACTTTAAATCTGGCCGTCATGTAACACACTGAAAAACAAGCGCAGACTGAACAAGCTAGACCTGAACAACCCTTGGAGTCACATGGTTCTTCCATAGAATATACCTGGGTCTCCATATATGTGTCTGGGGGAAGAATTTGGTGCTGTAGGCATAAATGTCTATAAGACTTCTGAAGACAAGTGTCAGATCATTGATCTGATTCTCTCTCCAAATTCTCTTCTTCAATCATTGTCTTTAGTGAAGGATTTTCGCTAATGATTTTACAGACATATAACCATGCAAGTATCTTTTTTCTAAAAGATCATGATAGGAATAAATTTAGCAAGGGGCACTGAGGAGGCACAACAAAGGTAGTAAGGTACTGCATGCTAGTGCCGAGAGCACTGAATGCAGTAGATAAATGCATATGGAGGGCACTCTTCTAAAGATAAAATATTCTCTCTGATTTATTTTAGCATAGCTCTTTTTAGTAAAAGTTCAGATTTCTTTGGGCAGAGAAATCAAATACTGCGGGTTGTGTTATGTTTTCAGGCTGTCATATTTTTTCATTCTTCATTTTGTCCATTTTACCATTTCCTGTTCTATCTTCTAAAAATGTTAAGAATTTTGCCACACTTGGTGCAATTCCAGTTTTAAGAAGACAAAACAGGAAGCCATCTCAAATGCTCCCATTTGATCCATCTTTGTGCTGGCAGCACAATGCCTGTAAAATCCACCTGCTGGAAGTCCGGTGGTTTATGCAAAGGGATGTCATGGTAATTTGGAAACTGTTGAATACAGAGCGAAGGCTTTTCCTGCCCCCAACTCACCACACCAGTTTGCCTAGCTCATTACATGCCACATTTTTTGACTGATGTGCTCTCTTCAGTCATGGGTAATTTTAACTCATATATTAAGTAGCTGTTGCTTCCATTCCATTATATTTCCTTGTATGAGGCAAATCAGAGCTCAGGCTTGGCCTGAATTGGGCTGACTTAAAAGCCAGAGTAAGCCTTTGTTTAGCTTGAGTAGGCGGCAAGCCAGTCTTTCAAACCTAGCTAACTTATGCAATCTCTGCTTTTCTTAATTGTAGGGATCCCTGTGGTACAGAGATTTATATGGCTACAACCTAGCTTTTTATGAGCCTCGAGGAGGTAAGAAAAGTTGTTAAAGGCTTTCTAAATACCTATACATTCTTTTGAAATGGGGGAGATTTAAATGGATTAATAGCTGCAAAAGCAATATAACCAACTACTGCCTTACTTTGTTTTTAATAGGAGATGTAGGTGAAATTCACCAGTATTGTGATCAACTAGCTCAAAGCCTTCCTTACTATTTCAAGTCCTATATTGGGGTTATGTGGGGCAAGGGATGACAGGTGTCTGTACACCTACTGCAAGCTGTGGGAAGGGTGTCTTTGTGAGTCCTATGTAAGCCCCATGGAAGGCAGCCAGCGCCAGGCTGAAGTGAAGACTTTTATAATCTATATTTATTAGTGGCAACAACTCTCACAACTTACCCAAGAATTGGAGGAGTGGCTAAAGGAAGGCGGAGCTGAAATTCTGTTCTCTGTGGATTTTACCTCAAGCCATCCACAGAAAGCCTGGTGATCCATACAAAGCCCAATACTCTAACTTTTCACAAGGAATGTGGATTCCAACATACTTGCATTTCATCAAAGTCTATTTGGGATAAAATATGTTCCCAGCTACACCAGTAAATCCAAAGAAATTCTGCCAGTTTGAGTGATGTAACTCAGTTTTACACTTGTGCAGCTGAGAGCAGAATGTGGCCTTTGTCTTGCAATTGTTTTTTAGGTCTTTTATATTGCCTTCCTAGAATGTTTTTTTTCTTTTTTTGGTAGAGCTGACATGTAAAGTTATGGATACGGCAGGTTGGCTGCATGCTATACTGTTCCTCTGAATACAAAATAACAATAGCCTCTGATTGGTGCTTGCTTGATCATGTATTCAAATTCATGTTTCAAATGTAATCATGTGGATTCTATTTTTTGACAGCAGTGGAGGGGCCAGTGTATTACTCACTAATAATAAACAGAAGATCTGAACCCAAACAGGACCCTGGATCCAAGCACGGTCATTTTGAGGGGAAGGGGAGAAGTGTTTCAAAATTCAGATCTGCATTTGAATTTTGCAGCTCAGTCTGCTTTCAAATGATAATGTAAAATGTTTGGGCCCAGCTCCACCCTCCTTGTTTATGAAGTACAGGATTGCACCCTGCGTTTATATAGTGCCAATCTGACAGAGCATCTTAGGCACTGCATAAAACATCATTATTAAAGTACATTAAAACATGACATAGATGAACAGTCTTATAATCATTATGCTGTCAAAACACAAGCAATAAACTGTCTGCTGTACACTTTACATTTTCTTCATTTATGGGCATTTCTATATTGCTCCTTATCAGAGTACTTGAACTTCACAATGATGATGTTTAAGCAGGGTACAGTGCTCTTGGGACTAATTGGAAATATGTAGTTAGACTGTCTCAATTTAATCTGCCTTGTCTATGCATCTGATGTTCCCCCAAATATAATACACAAAAAGGCAGTGCTTCTGCAGCCTCGGTTGTCAAGCCCAAATTCACATTTTTCACAGACTCTACAATTTCACTTGCCAAAATAAAGACATTTTAGATCAAATCCTCTTCATCTCTCTGTAAAATAGAAAAGAAAGTGCCAGTACATTTGGGACAGAGCAGTAAATGCCAGATGCTCTGTGTCACAGAAGTGCCAGGGGACACATTTACAAAATAGAAAAGTGAAACAAGATCCTATTCTGCATTAACAAAACTAGAGTGAGGAGCTCTGCCATTAAAGGAGCTAGGAGATTTCTTGCAGTACCTACAGGAAAGAAATGGCTTGAAGAAGGGAATTTAGCTGACAATTTGAAATGTGTATCTATGCTAATCGATCTGTCATGTCAGTCCTGCTGTAGACATGCTCCCAGTATGTCTTATCCAATAATTTCCCACATACACTGATATCAAGCCATATACTTTTAAGCAATATTCCCCACTCATTTTCCTGTGAGAGTACTTCATTTGAATATTGAACAAATAGTAACCAGATATCTAAGTATCTATCTGTCCTCTGGGTATACTGGTGCATGTACTTGATGAGTTCATTTTTCCATACAAGTGATTGCCCATGTATTTTGGAACCATTTCTCTAATTAAGAGGGATTTTTCCTTTTCAAGTGACAAGCTATCAATGGCCTAGCTGCTACTAACAGGGATTCATTCTTCATTGCTTTTATTGTGAACATTTCCGCTAGGATGCCACACCAGGATTACTAATGGATCATTGGTAATGAATATCCAACAATCTGTAATAATTGGTTGTGAACTGCATTGCAGTATTCATTAGTAATTGGACACATCTACGTTAAAATCACCTTCTTCTTCTCAGTTTCTTGCTGATCTAAGTACTTTTGAAACAATATCTCAATTTTTGTATCATACTACAGATTCATAGATTTCTTAGATTCATAGATGTTAAGGCCAGAAGGAACCTTATGATCAAATAGTCTGACCTCCTGTATAACACAGGCCAAACCTCACCTAATAGTTTCTTCATCAAGCCCATAACTGCTGTTTGAGCTATAGCATAGCTTTTAGAATGTCATCCAGACTTGTCTTTAAAACTGCAAGTGACAGAGAATGCCCCATATCCCCAGTTGTTTCAATGGTTAATTTCCCTTACTGTTAAATATGTTCACTTTATTTCTAGTCTGATTTTCTCAACCTTCAGCTTCCAACTGTTGATTGTAATGATAATAATCCAAAATAATGAATAGTCTAGAAAGGTAGATCAGGAACTTCTGTTTTAGCTGTGTCATAACATGAAATTAAAAAGTGGGAAATTAAAAATTGATAAAAGGAAATACTTTTCCCTACAATATGTAATTAGACACTGGTAGTCATTGTCACTGAGGCCCAGAACATAAAAAGGTTCAAAAAAGGTTTGGACATTTACATCAAGACTATCCAAAATGATCATAATGAATAACAAAAATATTTGAAGGGCTGTTAAACCTCATGCTTTCAGCCTTAAACCAGTCTTTAACTACTGGAGACCAGGCTGAGACCCAATGTGATGGGCAGTTTATCCCACATCTGCGTACTGCAGGGTTCTTATGCCTTCCTCTGCAGCACCCGATGCTGACCACAGTCAAAGACAGGGTATTGGACTAGATGAACCAGTGGTCTGGTACAGTATGGCTATTCTTATGTTCATATTTGTCAATATGAGCATTAAGGCTGTGTACAGCTATAAATATAAGAAGCGTATTAATAAAGGCCCAAAGAACAAAAATGTTGCCAGTGCCTCGTATAGTACTAATATGTTTCATCGTGACAATAACAAAATTGTACGTAGTCCAGACATATACTTGCTTGCATCCATGAATTGAAGAAAATAAAAAAATTGTAAAAAGAATATCTGTAATTTACTGCCTTTCATTTTTTCCTGAACTCTTCTAGATATGTGGTATTTCCACCTAATAAGATTTTTGCAAAGCACACAAAACACAGATGAGAGATTACTCGCTGACTGCACCGAGTGTGTTCGAAAGAGTCACGTCGTAAAAAGTAAATGCAACATTTTCGTTCCAATGCTTTGCAAATCAGGAATAGGCTAGGCATCATTACAAGGCTGGCTAGAACTCCTCAGACCTTTAAAAGTGTAGCAAAGTTTAAAACAAAAGATATATAAGCTATAACATTTTAAATAAGGAAAAAGTTTGGGGTGAAATTGCTTGAAAAAATCACCTTGAGGGATTTACAAAAGAACTTTAAAGGGCCTTAGCACTAACTTTTCTAGCCCCAGAAAATTCTTGCTCTAGGAGAAACTCCGCTGGCATACAAGAAACTGAAGATCTATTCCAACTCCTATTGAACTCAAAGGAAGGCTTTCCATTGGCTTTGCTAGGAGTTGGACCAGGCCCTTAAACCTTTACATCAGTGTCACAGGAATTATTTACAAGGTGAAAGTTATTTTTGAAATCTCTTTCTGAGACCAAAGAGTTAAAAAAAAAAAACCCAACAGTTTTAATTTCCCAACTAGTCTGAAGGTATTTTCTTCTCACCCTTCTCCTACCCTTTCTCCCTGCATTCCCTCCCCCACACACTACACTTGCACATGAAAATAGAAAAAAAATAGTTTAAAAAAACACATTTTGTTACACGTTTAAAGCATTACGCAAACCCCATTTCATTGGTTTTCTAGACTTTGTAGTGCAGGCGCGTCTTCGAGATTAATAGAAGTTATATAATGTTGGCCAGATCCTCAGCTGATATACCCTAGTACAGCTCCATTGAAATCAGTGGAAATGTGTCAATTTACAGCAGATGAGCATCTGGCACAAGTCTTTATGTACCAAACTAAAACTCTGCTTTAGTATGAATCAGATTTAGTATTCTCTAATCTCATCATCAGAAAATGTTGGCCCTGGAAAGATAACCCTCTTCAGGATTAGCAAATATTTCTGTCTTGACAATTACTCAGGACTTCTCTATGTGAGAAAGTTGCACTGGTCTAATTTAAGATGTGGTTTTTAAACTGATTTAATGAAACTCATGCAAAAAGATGTGAGAATACTCTTATTTTGGTTTAATAATTAGCTTTATTTAATGTTAGGCCTACTTGATTGGGAACAGCTTTAAGCTAAACTGAAATAAACCACTCTGAAAATGAGAAGAGTGTCCACATCAGGATTTGCATCAGTTTAAATAAATTGAATTAAAAATGCATTTAAGTTCAAACAGTGCCTCTCTGCTTGTAGACACGCCCTCCATCCAGTCTGAAACTCTACTGCCAGCGGAACACTCACCACCACAATCTACAAATGTATTTTATTCATGCTCAGCCATCAACTTTCCTTCAGGGATAGCCTTCACATCTAAGCAAACGTGTGTCAGGCAATTTAGAAATATGCCTGAAAGAAATATGATTTCCCTTCTGAATCAATCAGTCCTTTGCTTTTTATACTACCTATACCATTCTGATAAATGATGGCCTCCCAGTTCTGTTGGGAGGATAAGTAAGTGAAATGTTAATATAGCTCTCAAAAGGGAGAAAGTATATGTTGGTTTCAACAGCTCTGGAATCATAAAGCTTCAAGTTCATATTCATATCCTTGAAACATTGGCCTCCTACAAGAAATTTAATGTGTACATTTTTTAAAGAAGGAAAACTAGAAAAAAAATCTAAAAAAGGAAAAGTGGGGTCGGATCAATATGTCATTGTGTGAGAACCCATTTAATTAATTCACCACAATCAGAGCCTTCCTTGCAAAGGATTGAAAAACAAAGGGGAGGGATTGCTATTAACATGTTTCATTGTCCCTGAGCAAGTCTTCCTTTGATCTTTTCAGATGACAGGAGATGTGTCTTAGGAATTAGAATGTAATGCAGAAGTCAGTTGTGATTGATAGAGGAGTATCAGAGCAGAGCCATAGGAAATACTTAACAGAGGTATGTGCTGGTGTTTTTTTAACTGCCTCTCCTCCTTGTTCTACCCAAAAAGGAACCCCTCCACCTTGGCTTCAGTTTGTCATTAGTGAGTGTTTCACAGATCATTTTTTTTTCTTTTTTTTCAGCTGTGGACTCCTGGTGCTGTGTTCTGAGTCAGGTAGCCCTGTCTTGTGACCTACATTGGATTCCAGCTTTGCTTTTAATAGGAATGGAGAGTTCTTTTCAGAAGTTGATAGTCATTAATGCAGGCATAGCTTGAAAGCAGCTTTTTTAGTGTCAGTACCTTTCTTCACAAAGCTTTTATTTTTCTCTGATTAAACTTGGTGCAGAGACACAAAGACCGGTACAGCAAACTTGTGCCGGGCCACCACTTATTGGTCCAGAGCCACAGCTGATGTAAAATGACATGGCTACATTGATTTCAAAGGAACTACATTGATTTACACTAGCAGAAAATATCATCCATCATTATTATTTAGTTTGAAAAGTGTAATAAAACCTTTTAATTAAAAATACATTAAAAAAAGTAAATGAATGTCACGGTAATGTCTCTCACCCTGTGGCCATTCTGCTGAAGTCACTTGCCTTTCTAGGGTATGGACATATTTACAGGATGGATAGGTCACACTTACAAGATGGGGGGTTCGATCCCGGGAAGCAGTGAATCTGAAAAAGATATGGCTGTATTGATGGATAATCAGCTGAACATGAGAGCTCCCAGTGTGGTGCAGTGGCCAAGATAAAAAAAAAAAGCTAATGCAATCCTGGGATGCATAAACAGGAATCTCAAGTAGGTGTCAACAAGTTATTTTACCTCTGTATTTGGCATTGGTGCAACTGCTGCTGGAATCCTGTGTCCAGTTCTGGTGCCCACAATTCAAGACGGATGGTGATAAATTGGAGAGGGTTCAGAGAAGACCCACAAGAAAGATTAAAAGATTTGAAAACTTGCCTTATAGTGATAGATTCAAGGAGCCTCAAACTATTTAAGGATAAGGGGTGACTAATTACAGTTTATAAGCACCTACATGAGGAATAAATATTTAATAATTGGATCTTCAACTAGCAGAGAAAGGTGCAATGTGATCCAATGTCTGGAAGTTGAAACTAGGCAAATTCAGACTATTCAGAAATTCATGCACAAAATTTAATGTAGAGTAGAGTAATTAATTATTGGAACAATTTCCCAAGGGTTGTGGTGATTTCTCCATCACTGACAATTTTTAAATCAAGACTGGATGTTTTTCTAAAAGCTCTGCTCTAGGAATTAATTGGGGAAGTTCAATGGCCTGTATTAGACAGGAGATCAGACAGAGTTCCTTGAAGAAAGTAGCTGTTATAATTATGGTTCTGCAAAACCCTCATTTGACTGGTGTATAACATAGAAATATATGGAGAATTTCTGTTAAAATTACTGATACTATTAGTTTCAATAAGCTACAGACCGATACCTACAGAACCTATGAGGACTTAACTGATTTGAGACTTGGATTGTTTTGGCCTGCTAAACCCATGGTTTTCAGTTCAGTCGCTGAGGGGGCCATTTAGGGATGTGGGGCAAAAATCTGTCTGGGGACTGGTCCTGCTTTGAGCAAGGGGTTGGACTAGATGACCTCCCGAGGTCCCTTCCAACCCTGATATTCTATGATAAACTCAGATTTTCTGACCCCAAATCAGGTGGTACATCTTGTTGACAATGAAGTCTAACTAAAGGTCTACACTGTACACTCTTTTCAGCAGCATGTAACCTGCATACCCTACATGTTGTATGTATGTACCTTACACGGCTCTCTACTCCTACAGTTATATTACTATTTTAACAGTGTTCCACTGCCGAGCCTTTTCCTGGTACCTCCCCACTGACAGATTTTCTCTCTGCTGCATGTAGCCACACACCGCAGTGTGGACGCAGCCTGTTTTTCACTGTGGGGTGTAGTTACAAGTATCCTACATGATGCTGCAAGAGGAGAGCAGTGTAGTAGTAGCCTAAGAAGATGAAATATGTGTCAAGTAAATACTTGATCTGCATAAACCTAGCTCCAGTGTAAAATATTACTTGTGAGAGGGGAATTCTAGAAGCAAGAATGGGAAGATTTTTTATGGTAATTTGCACACCACTTTCTAGAACAGGGGTGGGCAAACGTTTTGGCCTGAGGACCACATTGGGGTATGGAAATTGTATGGCGGGCCATGAATGCTCACAAAATTGGGGGTAGGGGTGCAGGAGGGGGCGAGGGCTCCGGCTCGGGGTGTGGGATCTGGGGTGGGTTCAGAAATGAGGAGTTCAGGGTGCAGGAGGGGGCTCTGGGTTGAGGTGCGGGGGAGTGGGAGTGAGGGCTCTCAGGTGGGGCTGGGGATGAGGGGTTTGGGGTACAAGAGGGAGCTCTGGGCTGAGATTGAGGGATTCAGAGGGCGGGAGGGGGATCAGGGCTGTGGCAGGGAGTTGGGGTGTGTGGGGAGCTCAGGAGTTGCAGGCTCCAGGCGGCGGTTACCGCAAGCAGCTCCCGGAAGCATGTCCCCTCTCCAGCTTTGAGGCATGGCCAGGCAGCTCTGCGTGCTGCCCCATCCACAGGGGCCTCCCCGCAGCTCCCATTGGCCAAGGTTCCCAGCAATTACACCTCCAGCACCAGTGTACATATACCCTCAATCTACATTCAGTTTTAGGAAAATATCTGCGAGTAGTAAAAGAAAAGGAATTCCCTCTTTTCAGTTGCCGTTGTAGTACTTCAAATTAAGTGACCGAAATTTGCTTAGATATGTTCAGAATTTAGCAGTAAAATATATTGTTATTAAATATACTATTCAAATATATCTACAGCATTGGCAGCTCAGTAAGTTACTTTGCTTTTTGAACCATTACTGTTCTACTCTTTAGTTGCTATTACATTAATAGGAAGTTATCCTTCTCCGATCTTCAAAAGTATATCTTGTTCAAAGCTGATCCTGTATGCTGCAGATCACCTCTAGTCATGCAGTGAATACCCTCAACTCCCATTGGGTTTAAAGGCAATTGAGGGTACTTACCGTTAAGAGGTTTATTTGATGAGCTAAACAAAGGAAGCCATTTGCAGCACACAACAACATTTGGTGATCCTACAAAACTCAGAAACTATGCTACATATTCTTGAGCGCCACCTACTGGCAATTTTTCTATTACCTATTTACTTATATACAGACAGCTGTCTTTTATAGAACACTCCTGTAACATTTGGCACCTCACAAGATGTGTTCAGTGCCTTACAGAGACTGGACTCATAATTACTGTGCTTAAAATATGAGTTTATTATTAAAATATTCAGATTTCCTTAACATCTAATAAATTATGTCCTTACTACTTGGTCTTTAAAGCTCATTAAAAGTACTTTAACATTGAATTGCCAATTAAAAACATTATGTTCATTCTTAAAACTGATTTGAATCTTCTTTTTTACACTCTGCTATCATTTACACCTGTGTGTTGCATGGATGCTGCTCTTTTTTAAACCTGGGATTTCATGGGTGTAACTGAGGAGAGAATTTGGTGTATTATGCTCCAGATATAATAATTTTCACTTCACTTTTTCTAATTTCTGCCAGTAAGATGGACATTTGATTAATCACTGAGATAAAATGTAAAGAGAAATTTCAGAGCAAGGAAAATGTGCAATGTTAAATGACTGGCAGCAGACTAAGCTTCCATTTACTTCTATCTTACACCGCTTATAATTATTTGCTCAGGTTCATATGCAGAACTGGCCCTTAAAATTTCTTCCCATCCTGCATGGGATTTCCTGCCCTGTGGGTTGAATTCCATTGGACAACACTGAATTTTTGTAAAAAGGCAATCTTACAGGTCAGATAGAATATTAAAGGCTACACATCTGCACTCTGTCATACTGAGGAGCTGTAGCAACAGTCATTTTCCAGATGCAGCTGCCAATTGCAAATTACAAAGTGAAAAGATTACCATTTGTCCCAACCCAGCATGGTCCTGTTTATTCCATAGTCTTCATCCTTCTAACTATGGATGACTGGAGAAGAAAGCATACATTTTTTGTAGCCAATTCTCACTTGTCCCTTGAGGAACATTAATCCTGGGCACAAAACACAGCTATATACTAGAGATCTATAGAAATATCGTACAAACAGAAAACATGTATTTTATTCAGTGTATTGCTGTTAGCACATGTGAAAAACGTATATGTAATATGTGATCACAGATCTATTGCAACAAATCATAGAATGAGGTCCTGATTAGGGCTGGTCAAACAGTTTCAGTCAAAATGGTTTTTCAACAGAAAATGGTTTTTTGATTAAATCTTTCACATAAAAATTGTTTTTCATCAAAAGTGTTTACAAGGGGGGAAATAGCCAAAACATTTTCCGAACAACTGTAGCCACATGCTTAACTTTATACATGTGAGTACCCCCGCGAAATACTGTGCAAACAATAAGCAATAAGACAAGGTTCCAAAGATCTCACAATCTAATTTTAAGACAAGACACAGCAAATAAGTTTAATACACAATGGAGGTTAGTAACTGAAGAGTCAAAACATTTCTCTGTTATATAGGCTAACAAATGTGCAACTCGATTGTTTCAGTTGAATTATAAATTTTTGTTTTCTTTTTTTAATGCACTCTTTTCTCAGTTCCAATTTTTATGTATCTATTCATTTTAACCTCTTTCTTTCTCCAGGTTGTTACTGTAATTTTATCTTCACATTTCACAAGTTATGTTTTTAGATATCTGCCTATTTCTACTGCATGTTACTATTTATGTCTGCTTTCTTCTTTTTCAGTTCTATTTTAAAAACCTCTGCCTTTGCTTATTTCCAGTTTTATTTCTTTATTAAACCTCTACCTGAGATGACGCTTGAAAAAACAATTGGAAACTAGCAAAGCATTTGTATTAAACCACTGCTTTGGTAGCTTCCAGTTGTTTATTTTTAAGCCTCATCCTATTTCCAATATTATTTTTAGTTATTGTAACAAGCCTCAGCTATTGTCTATTTCACATCTTTTAAAATATTTTTAAACCTCAACATATTTAATGTTTTAATTTTAAATCAAATCAGAATAACTCTCTCTCTCTCTCTCTCTCACACACACATACACCCACACACACCCACACAATATTGTCAGTTTCCCAGATACCCTTTCTTTCTTCCAACTCTTCCCTTCCTATTGTCCAACTGCTGTTCTTGCCCCATATAAATAGCCAAGTGCCCTTAAAAAAGCACCCAGAAAAATAAAATACCAACTTTCATTTGGTGATGTCATTTGGGTTCCCGAGGTACTTCAAGTGTGCTCCCTTCTGACGCGCTGCCTTTACTTCTTTCTAAGGGCCCTGGACCACAGCCCATTGCCTTCAGTGAATTTTGGATTAGGACCAGAGGAAACTGGAACTTGTTAACTGGCTTCTTCCTGAGAGGGTTGGGGAAAACACAAGACTCCTTGACTCTGAATCCAATGCCAAATCTTCCAGGCCCTACAATCACAGTGCAACAAAATGTGATGAAATATCATGATTTAGGGCATTATCTGAGGTCATAAGATGTTTTGCCATTGACTTTGATGGAAGCAGGTTCAGGCTCAGAATGAATGAAAAATGTATGTGGGAGGGAATCTTCTTATAGCAATCCAAAACACAATCTTGAATATTGTTTCTGGAAAATGGGGGAGTGTTATGAAGCATGGAATCATCTACGAGCTTTATAAATCGTCCCCACTTTGGCCCACAGTACCTTTAGAAACCTTGCCAGACCTCTAAATTTGAGTAAGCATATTAAAGATGGATTGTGCTTATTATAATGGGAGCTGCAGAGATCTCTATAGTTTAGGTGCACAATGGTTTCCAGTATAGCCCATTACAGGCACACCTGGCTTTTTGTAACTTACCAGGTTGCCTCTGTCTGAACATGATTTGGAGGAGGGAATGGGGCTTGTTTGTTTATTCATTCATTCATTTATTTATTGCAGGAATATACAAATTGATGTAGCCATTTCTGAGGCCTAGGAAAGTGGAAGAGGAATATACTTTTCTTAAAATGAAAAAAAAAGTTGTAATCTTTTTTTAAACTAATGGGCTTAAAAGCCTGACATTTGCCATTGAGATGTGTTCACCAAGGAGAAGTGTCTTTGAGTATTCCCATAAAAATTGGAGAGAAAATCCAAGAGCAAATGATATAATATTATATCACATTATTTGTGAAACAGTATGTGATCATGCAATTAAAGCCCTTACTGTAATGCACATATACAGAAACAGAGTTAAGGTAGCATGTTCAATACAGCAGGTTGAATACTTGATACAATTATTTGGGAATTACATTATCAAAAATTAATAATGTATTTGACCAACTATAGAATACATCATTCATCTAATAGTATGAGACCAGCTGTGGTATGCAACTTAACTTTGCTATTGAAATGCTTAAGCGTAACCTTATCCATCTTTTAACATTATTTTAAAAAGTAATATAAACAAAGGGAAACAGCTATATATCTGGTCATCTTCTCATTAATATGCTCTCAATGAATGGCTTTTTAAATATCATAAAATGAAAGGATCATTTTTCCAATTCAGTTCTTAGTTTATCTTTCAAGTTTCCTCTCTGCCTTTAATTACCTTTGATGGAGTGGTAAGACTCTTTCCAGAGAAAAGTTTATATGCTTAGACTGATATATCATAAATGTGAAATCTTCTGCTTGAAGCAGCATTTAAACTGTAAGGACACATCACATTGACATACACTCAATAATAACATTTCACAGCTCTTAACTAAGCTGGTAAGTGTTTTTTTTTTCCCCAGAGATAGCTGCCCCTTCCTGCTCATGTACTGTTTTTGCCGATAGACTGATGTCTTTATTTAGGAAGTTATAAAGAATTGCTTGGAGTCATGAGCTGTTTCAAAAACTACCCATTGAAGGAGGGCTAAAACCTATTCAGAAGATGGATGACAGCTTTTCATTTGGGGATCATACAGCAGGATACTTCCGTCTATAAAAATAGATCCTGTAGTCTAGTTTGCTACCCATATTTTACAGGGAACCATCATTCTTTTTTGAAAAAAAATTTCTATTGAAATTGAAAATTATGAGACCAATTCTGCAATCCTCCTTCATTAAAACTGGGATTTTTTACTGATTGATTTATTGATTTATCTTTAATGTTACTGAGGAAAGCATACATGTAAAACTGGGCCCTAGAAGATTTTTCTTGGAAAAACTCCCCTAAGCTACAATACAAGTATGTGTCAAATAAGCTCACAAAATTTCTGTTAATAAAGAAACAATAGAGAGAATCACATTTCCCTACAATATCTTTTTGTAACCGAATCCTAGAGTTTAGGGGGGGAAAACAACAACAACAGTGTAATTGTTATTAAATAAGTTATTGTCCTATTCGGCTGAATGGAGTGATTAAATATCAGCCATAATGAGCTGTTTGCAGTTTATTTTTAAAATGTAATCTATTAATTGAATAATGTGTGCCTTTAAGACAAAGCCTACTGTAGGAGGTGGTGCAGAAGCATTTTGCCCCAGCAGAAGCTCCAGACAGCCAGTGTGTCATAAAATAGACACAATGGGCCAGATCCTCAGCTAGGGCAGATCCAGCTCAATCTTTCCTGGATCACAAAAGGATTGTGATCACCAGGACATCTTTCATCCGGGTGATACATGTACTCCCCTGAAGAGGACCTGTTCTGGCCACTCAGAGGGGAAGTTGCATGTTGCTGGATTTCTAACCCTAGTGGCCAGTCAGGAGGGTGGCAGAAGCACATGCATCTTTGTGAGGCATGGTGGCATTGCATAGGCAGAGACCAGCAGCCAGTGGCCACAGCAGCAGCCATTGCAAGCAAACAAGCCAGAAACAAGCAAGCCAACAGACAGTTTTTGAAGATGTTGACCTGGCCGGCTCCTTCTCCTTGAAACGCCTCTCAGGAGCTTCTGGGGGAATCAGAATGGGGCACTCCTCTTCTGAGGTCATTGGTATCACCCACTGAGTCCAATTAGGTCACCTTCAGGCAAATGAAGCACTTCCCTATGCTAGAAACTTTTGGTGCAGAAATTTTACAGATCCAAAAATAAACCCAGCCATTCAGCAGGTCTGTAGGTATTTTGAGACATCAGAGGTCATAGATCAGTCTACAGGCATTATCTGAACCATCCTAAAAACTCCCACCTCCCAAATAACTTAAAAAATGCAAAGCTAATAAAAAGTTGGAACTGAAATCATAGGAACACACTGATCATATATTCACGTTAGCCATGCCCAGAGGGGGACAATTCCTGTTTTACAGAGAGATGCTTATGAGGTCCCCTTTATACTTTGGCTAAACTTTGAACAGCATTATTTCTATACAAAATCTGGAAGAAAGGTTAGACTTCTAACTCACTCAGAGTAAAAATTCTTTATCTCCTAAAATTACAATTCTAGAATTCAGTTTTTATATCCTGGCCTATCAGTCTCACAGTGCAAAGATTTAATTTGTGCTTGACTTCTGCTTTGTGGCACAATCAGGTGAAGGCTTGTTGGGTCTTTTATTTCTCTGCACATGCAAATAGTCCTAGGGACAATATGGCCTTAAAAATTTAAGTCAAGATTTAGCAGTAGTAGATGGCCCTGATACTGTATTCTATATTCTCAAGTCTTTTATTGATTGAACGCGGATTTCCTCAACTTCTAGTCCAGTGGCAAAACCACAAAACCATCTTCCACTCTGTTTGATTCTCGCTAAAAGAGATATTTAAAATTTGAACAATTTACCCCTACATCCAACCACTGAAGGTTGGAGGCCTATTGGAAGTTGGGAAGAGAGAAGTGGAAGACAAGGGAAAGGAAACAAGAGCTGATTGGGTTAACAGAAGGAGAATGGGAAATGGAAGGAATGAAAAAAAGGGGAAAGAGAAGAGAAACTTCAGGATATTTGGATAAGCTAAAAGAGCCATCCAAATGTTTGAGAGGGCTGGAACTGGACCTAGCCTTTCTGAACCTGTGAAACATTTTTGGTTTGCTCTTTAGAAATTGTGGTGTAAGCAGGCTAAAACTAGCTCTACTTGTTACCTGGTACTCTCTCCATTACCTGGTACTCTCTCCATCTCCTATTTAAAGTTTAACATCCATTTTTTTTATAAAGGAATAAAAAACATTAAATCAGGGATTGTAATTTACACATTTTTTTTCTGATGAAACACATATATAGCTCATATCAAAAAAGTTTTCTTAACCGGATACTATTGTGGTACGGAGAATTTGGTATGATTATTGCTAATGCTTTGCTTATCACAATGCAGTCTTCAGATAAATAAAATACAACTTGCCTCCCTTCATAACAAAGGATAAACATAGAGATAACAATGAACTGGGGATTTAGAAATTGTGCTAAATTCATATGGTAATGAACAGCTGTGATGTTTTCGTGACTCACTTACTAAAAAAGATACAATCCTCAGGTTTGTGTATTGTCTTTGAAAACTTGCAAGTCGCCCAACACTGATCACTGTAGGCAGACAACCTAAGGTGATTTTAAGCAGTCTCCCAGTATGATACAGAGTACTTTTGGGCTCTATTACAGTATGGTACAATGGAGAACTTCTAATATGTGGTCAAGTTTTCAGTTTTTTTTAGTCTTTAATGACAATCTTCAAACACCAGTTCAGACATAAACCAACAAACCGTCTTGCACAATGCTGTAGTTAGATTTTATTTTATTTGTTTATTTATTAATTTATTTTGCTGTTTGGTTGCTGAACTAGCACAAATTGAGCCATCTGCTAGGGAACTGCCATCTGAATGTCTTGGTTTCCTGAAATGAGCCCTGAGAATTTGGGAACACTCTTTCGAAATTCAAATTGGTTGAGACGCTCAGCCACTGACTCTGGAGATTTTGCTTTTACAATATGGGAGCTCCTCCCTCCCAATCAACTTTGCCACTGGCTCCATCAGTGCTAGCCTAATATACTAGATAAATTCAGTGCAGGGAAAGCACTATTAAGAAACTTTGAATAGGAAGCAACACAATGCTCCATATTACAGGGTTATGGAGAATGAGAGAGGCCAAGGCAGGGTAGATAATATCAAAAAGCCAGATGCTCCCATCTACTTTATGGACTGGGGGGCAAAAAAAAAAAAAAAAAAAAAACCATAAGGAAGGACTCTAAAACCAATGGAAGGTATGGGATGAGTGCAGCTCTGGGGTATCCTCCTCCCCCAAAACGTGTAGAGGCCTGTTAGTATGCACATCCCAGAGCTGATGTTCCATGAGTTTGTAAAGCAAAAAGGGAGGGGCTTAAAGCTTGGGAACATCCACTCTGTGTAACATGCTCCCTATCAAACCCAGATTTACATGTGCCCGAGGGGGTACTGCTGTATGTTACAACACTAAATGTCCCTCAAAGGCCTCTACCTTCCTCAGACATGGCTCAGCTCAACTCTTATTAAAGTCCATTTGATGACATCCATTGACTTCAGTGGGAGTTGAATTAGGCCAATAGGGAAGAAGCCACAGGGAAGGGAGCCCTTGAGTGTGAGTCATGGTGCTGGGTAAAGAGGAGGTTAGACAGCAGGTGAAACACTGCACACATGCCCAATATGCACAGTTTATTAATGGGTAACTGACAGTGATTTATCACAACTGATGGTTAGTTCTCTCATTGTGAGATATGCAACACATTTCTGTAATCTTTTTGATCATTTACTTGGTGATGTCTGTAAAATGGAGCTTTGATTATGGAGGAATCCATGTGGAAGGGGCAGATTTTGGACCATTCAATTTTTTGGGACATTGGTCCTAATTGTTATTTTTATTATAGTGAACATATATATGCTCAGAACCTTGCTGACCACACTTTTATTGATGAAAAATAAATAGATTGGAGTCTACAGAATAAGGAAACCAATGTGCCAGAAAAAGACCACATGCATTGGTATCCGTGGAGGCAATATGAAGGGATGGTTAATAAAAGGAATACGGAGGCATATCCTGCTATGCTACCTTATTCTCTATTCAGATGTAACTCCCATTGAAGCAAATATGAGTTTTGCATGCACAAGAGCTAATGATAATGCCCATTTTTAAATCAGCTCATATTATGCAAAAGGGAACCTTAACTTTATTCGCAATACATATCATGATTTTTACTCCATCTCTTCCACTGTTTCTATCAATTCCTTATTCCTTCTAATGCTAAAATTCACTGAGGCCAAGAACTTAACAAGATTCAAAAAGGGATTGGACATATCTATGGGTATTTAAAATATACAAAGTTATAATTAATGACAACAAAATTTTGTGGAAGGGATATTGAAACCTCATGCTTCAGGCCTTAAGTCAATTTCTAGCTACTAGACACGAGGAGGAGACCTAATGACAGAAGAAGATTACTCCACATCTGCCTCCTGTAAGGTTCTTACATCTGCCTCTGAAACATCTGGTGCTGGCCACTGCTGGAGACAAAATACCAGACAAGATAAACCGTGGGTCTGATTGAGTTTGGCAATTCCTATGTTCCTAACAGCTTTAAAGAATGGTGTTTTTATTACCTGGCACCCTGGCCAACCCATTAATCTCGTTTCTAATTGCCTAACTCCCTAAAACTGTAAAGTAGTTTGAATTGTTCTAAACGTCTTTTAGAGGATTATATTTTTGTGACTATAAAATGAATATTTGATGATCTGTGGAATTTGTATAATCATGGAAAAATTATAATTCTGAATAAGATGTTGAACAATAATTACAAGTGCCATAGATTTGATTAACAGTGTTAGGGGATTAGAAATGAGAATTAAAGATGGCCAAGGGTTGGGGGTAAATTCAAGGCATCAATACACCTTTAAAAATCACCACATTTTTTAAAAGATTAAGAAAATTATTGGACCAGAAATTTTCCTCAGGAAACAATCTACCAAAAAAGTGTAAATATATCAGAATGTAGCCACCCAAAATGGCTACCTAAGTCCTTAAAAGAACAGGGCATAGTGCAGGGACACAATCTCTGATACAACTTTGGAGTTAGTAGTAAATGTCTCTGAATTACTAGTGGAAAGACTATGCATTTTTGTCAGATTTAATAGGAAAGAGGAGAAAAAGAAAACTTATTTTTGCAGTTTTTCAGGAGAAAGGGCCTACATATTGGAACAACTGTTGTAATATATTCTGTAGCACAGCTGTTGCAGTGTTTATTCAAGTTAGATGCAAGGTACTTGCAGTCCATATCATGTTTTCAAAGAGCTTCATTCTATTGTATGTCCAAAAAAAAAAAAGCCTTCAGTTTAGATTAGATGAAGAATAATTAGTGTAACGTGCCCAACATTTTTTTTTTAATGGAATGCCTTCTCTTTGGTATAAAAGTGGAACATGTACCTTGATGGCTTACAAAGGGCCAGATTGTAAATCCCTTCTTCACACTGGTGAGCAGTTTCTCACATGAGAAGGGCCACTGACCTCAATGGAATTGTCAGAGTAACTGCTGATGAAAAAGACTCATAATCTGCCCCATATCTGATATAGGTGTTTTTCTGTGATTTTATAGAATTTTGCAGCATAGAACACATGCTGGATCTTTGGCGTGTAGTAAACTTCTTTTTATTTACAGAGAATGAATGGAGAAGTCTTCTGATTAATTAAACAGAAGACCTTTAAGGAAAAAAATAGAAATCTTATGAAGTAGTTGTTGTTGTTGTCCATGTGAGGATGCAGTGTTTATTTCCTAAACGGAAAGATCTGCTTACTACAAAGCATTCAGAACACTTATTGATATGGAAATATGTTTTAATTAAAGTCTAGGGACATGTCCTTGGCTGGTGTAAATGCGTGTATCTGTACTGCCTTCAATGGAGCTACACTGAGTCATACCAAAAAAGGATCTTCCCCCAAACATTCAGGTTCTCTCTTTTGCATTTTACACACAGACACTGACACAGCCAGTAACTGCTTCTCCCAACAGAAGCAACATTCCTCAGTGATCTCTGTGGTATTCTGGCCACTAGTTAGAACATATGACAGGCAGGGTCTCTGTATGATTTCCTGTGTGTAATATTTATTTGGGAGTCAGAACAAATAATGACCAACTGCTTTGAAATCAAACCCTGCTGCTTTCCCATTTTTTACATTTTGTTCCTATTCCATATTTCCTCACAGAGGACACTAAAAGTTCTGTCCTGCCCTCTGATATGTAGGGGTGGAATTGAATGAATAATCTGTAAAATCAACTACTGGGTCTTTGGTGAGGATTAAAGTTACATATGGACATTTGCAGGGACTTGATTTGACTGTATACCATACTGTGCATGTTTTTAATGTAATGTGAACATACCTTTAGTATGGTGCGGGTAACCTGTTGAACCCCATTTGTGATGGGGATCGGGGATTGCAATTATTCCCCATGAATGAGGAATTCCCAGTAAGTGCGGGTCATAAGCTAGCGTTGATTTAGTCCCTGCCCTTTGTACAACTTCTTAGAGAGACAAGTGGCATTCAGCCACCCGAGATTGAGCAATACCTTTAGTAATGAATGTCTCCAAGAAGCATGAGCTAGTTGTAAAGGAAGGCAGGTGGTTAGTATTGATTGACATTTGCCTTGGCACATTATTCTGTGAAGGAATTAGCCTGTCAATCAATAAGAAATTAATTATGATTAATTTCAAGTGATCTCACCAATTGGCATTCTAAATTTTTGACAGAATTGAGAGTTACTGTACATGTGATCACTGTCCAAGTGTCACTTTGATTGGAAAGTCTACACCCAAAACACAAAGACAATTGCTCCACTCTGTTCCTGTCAATTGCGAAAGGAAAACTGTGAAGTATAGAACGGAACGGTACCAGAACATGGGATCCAGGTTACTAAGCACTAATTATGCCACACATGTACAAAACAGGAGTGACAGACTCATCATGAGTAGCAGCAAATACCAAAACTCCCCCTGGAAAGAAACAGTTTTAAATGATGTCCAGGAGGCAGAAGTAGAAGTGGGACAGGAGCTGTGATTTGAAATTAAAATTCAGCAGAATCCTCCCTATCACCTAAGAAGCCTGAAGTTGCCTGCAACTAAAGAGAGGATGTACCGGGCACCCTGGCAGTACCTTTAGGCAACACCTGAGGCCTGTATTCTATATAAAACACTGTAACATCCATGAATAACTTATTTATTATTATTTATTATTCCATCTAGCACTACATTTTTGTGTGTGCATTAGTCTTGTAAATATTTGTCTTTCTGTGCATCATAACCCAGGCATGGTTATTTCTGTAATGCCTAATATGCCAAAAAAATGAAGCTTTTTGTGGAACCTTTAAAACAATTCACTATAGTTTCATAAAGTAATTATCATAAAGTTATTATATGTGTGAATTTCTATTTGTATCTCCTATCAGAAGGCTTAATTTTGGCTGCACATATCCAGGGAGCATGCTGCTGTATCCCTTGTGAAATCAGTGATTATGCATGTGTAGTAACAGGTGCATGCACATGGGAGATTACAACTGAGCTCTAATTTGTTTCTGTGTATTCTTTGCAAATGAGTAAATTTGTGAATTTGCATTATCTATGAACTAATGAGAGTCACACAAGTCATTTTAACTGGGAACTGCATTCTTCAAAGTTTTCAGACTTATAAACCAAAAACTGTTTCTTGCAAATATTGGGCAGTATAATTGAATCTGAAACAACCAGGCAAAAACTAAACAATCAGGGAATTTCACCTGAAAGTAACCTTTCTTCCAGGTGGTGAGTGGCAGCAAAGAACGACAAGTTCTATGTATCTAGGGTCCCTCCTGACAAATAACTAAACTTCCTCAAGCCCCCACCCAGAAATGTAAACTAAACACAACCTCCTTGGTTTCCCTTAACAAGCAGTTGTAAGCACTCTGAGACTGTGTACAAACAGGGGAATTGTTATTAGAAGAAAGGGAGCACGGTTATGGACTTGGGGAAACACAGCAACAGAATATATATTCCAATAAAGAGTAAAATAACCCTCCTTCCCCAGAACTCTGGCACTTGTCCATCATTCTCCCTTCACACCTGCTAGTATTTCCTAACTTTTCAATGCTAGACTTTGCATCTTTAATAAAGTTCTTTTTACCTAGGTTTCTTTTTTTGCAAGTAATACATATTTATATTGTATTTAGGTACCTACACTGCTTTGTTTGACTCAGGGGAGGGATGAATATTAACATCACAATGCAGCTTTTATCCTGAAATGTTCAAATAGATAGTGATGCAGCAAATTAAATTGAAATTACATAGATTGCTGCTGCCATGTTATTTCTGAAAACACAATTTTCAGAGAAGGTAATTTTGGGAACGAGGATCTCTTTGATAGCAATACACACCACTTTGGATTACATTGGGTAAGTGACCTACGGCCTCATGAAAATCAGCAAGTTCAGAGGAAATTCAAAGCCTGCCAAACCAGCTTGGCTTATCTATACCACCTTAAAAATCTTACAATGCTGGGGTAAAAAAGCCAAACATCAGTCAGGAAATGTCTACTCCAGATATTGGAAGTATAAACAGCTATACTGAAAGTAACAGAAGGCTATTGCACGGTGTAGAGCTTTATTAACTTGGATCTTTTTTTAAAGTTAATTCCTTTGCAGTCCATGTGTGGAGAGTTATTTTAGAACAAGTATAGACCGATATTAAATGGAAGTTTAGTTCCAAATTATTCTAGTGTTTGGAAGACGAATATATCCATAAGTGGGAAGAAAGAATTCAGGATTCTAAGCCTAACTTTTCAAAAGACACGAATGATTTTGAGCACCTTAAAGAGGCCTGATTTCCAGTTGCCCACAATCACTAATTGTTTTTGAAATTATAGGCCCCAGTGTTTTGGGTTTTAAATAATATTTGTCAGTCAAATCGCAATGCCTTTTTACTATTTCTATAGCAAAAGATCTATCAGAGAATAGGATGGCAAAAGGAAAATAAGTGTTATTGTTCAAGAAGTATTCACTCTTACAGTTACTTTCTAGAGAAAACATGGCCTACATCTGTGGAAGTATAGCTAACCAGACATATAGCATCTGATCAGAACTTCTCACTAGCCACTGAGCCACAGATTGAAACTCTCAAAAAGGCCAAGACTTGGTTATGGCTAAGCTTCTTGTAAGGAAATGAAAACACTCCTTGAAACTGGCAAAACAAAACATTTTGGGCCATAGGGCTGTTTCTTTGCTGTGTAAACTTTCAGGCTCAGGCTGGAGCCAGAGCTCTGGGATTTCATACTGGGGTAGTGGAAGTGAGAAGTTGGGCATGGACTTGAACTTACTGAAGCTAGAAGGGGATGTGGTCTGGTGTCCTGTTTCCATATGCAAATTGCAAAAGTAAAGTCTCCACATGGTTTTTATTTATTTCACTTTTTAAACTTGCTAAAAAGGGCTCCCACCGATATGCTGTAGGTACCCTTGACATAACTTAAAAATACAAGTGCTACAATTAAGAAAATCCACTATAAATTCTCCTTCTTTTATAAATCCTTCTTCTTGCAGAATTCCACTTTTCCAGTTACAATCGCTGCCCATTTTTTAATGTCTGGTGAGGGAAAAAAAGAAGTTCTGCAGTGAACTCAAGAGAGCACAGAGTCTCCTCTGAAATAAACAGCTGCATCTCTGCAGTCAGGCAGAGCCCTCAGACATAGGCACAAGAACTAGGGGTGCAGGGGGTGCTGCAGCAACATCCTCAGGTTTCACGCAAGGCTCTGCTCCTGGCTCCACACCTGGGATCCCAGCTGCCTGCCCTGCACCTGGGGCTCTGCTCCTGGCCCCACACATGGGTCCCAGCAACTGGTCCCATGCCCGGGTCTCCAATTCCTGGCTCCAAACCCGGGGTCCCAGCTGCCAGCCCCGGCTGCTGGGGCCTACACGCCTGACCCCAGTTGTGGCCACTGTCTTGGACCCCTTACCCTTGTCTGCGTCCCCCCATCCCGGAGTCACGGCCCTGCTCCCGGTCCCAGCTCTGGAGGGCAGGAAGGCAGAGGGTAAGAGGGGTGTGAGGCAAAAAGGGGGCTTTGCAGTTTCACTGGCTTTCAGCAACCCCACTATAAAAAGTGTTCCAGCGCCACTGCCCTCAGAAATGTAAAGTACACCCAAAATAAAACATCATAGTTACACACAGAACAGTCTGGAACAGTCGTTTCTTTATTGTTGCCCTAAACTATATTGTGACAGTTGAGATCATTGCGCTTGTGCACTGTTGTTGTGAAGAGCAAAGGGTGGGGCCTTCTCCTTTAAGGTGCCATGACTCTGCAATGCTTTATCCTCAAGGCTCATCAAGATACATCTAAGGCATCCATCTTTCAGGACAAGGCCAAAGAGCTTGGAGCAGATTCTCAGCTGATGTAAATCTGCATAATTCCATTGAAGTCAATGGAGTGATAGTGTTTTACACCAGCTCAGATTCTGGCCTCTTAGCTTTTCCATTTTTTGTTTTCTCCTTACAAGTTTGTGGTGTTTGTTGTTTAAAAATGTGCGGGGGGGGGGGGGGGTTAGGGTTTTTGTTTTTTTTTTTTTTTTTTTTAAATCTACTCCTACTCTTAGATTTAGTTGGGCAACTGTGATTTTTTAGAAAAAAAATTGAATAGTTTTTAAAGGCATAATGTACTTTGCATAAGAACCTAAAATGTATTTTTCCTTCATATTTAAATATTAATGAAAAGGGACACAAAAATATCATTTAACATCCCCTGAAAAGGATTCTATATCAGAATGGTCAGAGGATTGGGGGTAATTTGGTGGGGAAATATGCAGTCATGGATTTGACAGGATGTCATATGTCAACACAACTGATCAAGTTGTTTGACATGATACATTCCTTCCCCAGAATCCTTCCAGTTATTTGTCAGAATGTATTTCCTCAGCAGAAGTCAAACCGCTAAACTTATTTTACCTTTTAACAAGAACTATCAACATTGCTGCAGAAAAACTAAAACTCCAACATGGAAACAACAGCAGGGGACATTAAACACAATTTTACACTCCGGTTATTGCTGGACTTAACTGTGATTAGTGGTGACCATCAGTGCAGATTACCTCGCTACCTGAAGTACTACTGTTTCATTCAGTCATGTACAAAAAAAAAAAAAAAAAAATCTATGCCTCCTTCTGGGAAAAAAATGTTGCATCACGTTAAATCTGTATCCCCGATCGAAGTGAGGCAAAATGCAAAGAAAAGGCACAGTCCTCATAGTGCCATTGAAAGTTTTTTTCTAGCTTGAAATATCTACTCCTACCATGCTATGAGTTTTGTCCTCAAGAATGTGATGAAGCTTAAGTGTCTAAGTAAAAATACACATTCTCTTCTGCCATTTTCCCACTCTTTGCATCACTGCATACTCATGACACATACTCATAGTCAGAGAGAGATTCCTAGTCTGTCCTGCTTCAAACCAAGTGCCAAGATGTCAGTTAAAATAATGACATGCTGGACCTATCAGAGTTGCTTTTCTTTCATCCAGGTAGGACAGATAAATTGCTATTTCCTGCTGGAGCAGGCCTCAGTTGGTTTGACCAGGAGGCTCTTTTTTGGCTCATTTGGTAGTGTTATGAAGATGGTTCTGGTCTGAGCTAAACGCAGCAAGTCAGGGCTACCACTAATTGGTTCAGTCCATTATATTTTATGGCAGGCCTGTGGCAGACATAATCATGTTATCTTCAAAAGTAGTAATCAGATTTTTTTTTTCATTTACTTTGACATGGTCCAACCCAGATTTCAGGTCTCAATCTCTGCATATAGTGTACTGAATGAAAATATTTTTCCTGGCATTACCATGCATCAGTGAGCAGATCACTTCAGCTCTTTATTTTTAAAAGATTAGTTACTCATATTTATGTACTAATTTATCTGCTTCCCAATTGTGCTTCCCTGGACCACATTGAATAGTATCTTGTTATGTAAGTAAACTCATTAAAATCAACATGAGCAGTGGCAGAAAGGAGACTCCCCTTTGGTAAAGCTGTATGTTATTGTGAATGTTTTATATAAATATACATATTAATAATTACATATAAAATATTACTTATTATTAATTTAGTATTACTATTTTATTATTACTTATTAATAATAAACCTGATTATTGGGGCTCTAAAGCACTATGAGAATGTATAGCTTTACTACAACTACTAAAATAGCATTACTTGAGCTAGACAAAACTATCATGGTGCCAAATTTTGCCTTCAGACAAGTGCACACATGCAATTCCCATTAACTTCATTGGGGATTCAGCACACACATAGGAGAACAGAATTTGGCCTATAATTATAGTGCCCTAGAACATTCAGAGTATATATTTCCTAACAAAACACTTCTCTTTCTACCTCCTTCAGTTTCTCTCTATCACTCACATCTTCACATAGAACTCATTTTTATAAAGTCAAACCACCAAATTCAGGTGATGTACAGTACTATTAGCAACTCTAGTTCCATATTATTTATAGAATCATTACACCTCACTGTGAATACATGTAAATACATTTACAGATGCTAGTTATAATTTCTCTTGTATGGGCTTACACTAATTAAAGATTTTCTAACTCCTGAGCCCTGATTTTTTTTTTAAATTGAAAGACCTTTGTTTCTCTAATACTATGAGACAAGTGGAAGCAGCTAATGTTTATATTATTGATTAATCAGCCAGTAAAGGGATTAGGTTTTAAGATTGTTTAGCACACAAAAATCCATACTTATTGTGTTAAAACAGATTTGGAGACCTTGTTTATCAGCTATATCCAAGGTCAGCCCTCTGGGATTTAATCAAGCTGGAATGTCTATATTATATGTGAACATAAACCAATCTGTTAAGAAGAATATCTAATGATGTGACACAACGGCAAATAGTTTTAGCAAATAACAGATCAGTAACTGAAAGAGACCACTTATACAAACACTTGTAAATTTAGAAAGTGCCCAAACATTAAATAAATTGAGTAAATAAAGATGAAAATTGGAATGGTTCTTTACTTAGTGGATTCAATGTTTTCTTTACTTAGTGGATTTCCTATGATGTATTTATTATGTAATTTTTGTGAATAAAGAATTTCATTGGCTTTGCCAGTAAATTCTACATACATGCACATACAGAGAAATATTCCTTGTGGCTGTTTAGTATGGAATGTCCTGGCTAGGGTGTGAGTATTGCCAGGAGCGGACCAAGCCATTTTGCTGGCCAAGGTGGCAAATGTTTTGGGCACCACACACACACACACACACACACACACACACACACACACACCAGCGGCCAATCAGCAGAGCAAAAACAACTGGCAAATTAGAATGGAGACCAAAAAAAAAAACCATACAGCTGAGCAGCACAACAGTACAGTGCTCCCTGGAAGAGGAAGAAGGCTCAGAGGACAATCACCCTGCTCACCCACCCCTAGAACCGGCCCTGAGTATTTCTGCACTCTGATGGATAGAATATGAGATCTGCTCGAGTGTGTGTGTGTGTGTGTGTGTGTGTATGTTTGTGAAAGAGAGAGAGAGAGAGGACCCATCCTGTACTACTATTTTATTAAAGAAATAACCTCTAATATTCCATTAGAACTGGATGAATAATTTGTAATGAATAATGTATTTGGTGGATTTAGACCCTTTTTATATTTGTGAATTATCTGTTAGACTGATTTTTTTATAAATTAGTTCTCTATTTGCAACAATTTGTTGTATAGCTCGGGCAAAGAAAGTGTTACCTTGCAGATTGCTAGGAAACTATTCATTATGATTATCTATTAATGTATTTGGTAGTCATGATTCAATGTACCTGCTCTTTGACTGGCCAGCTAAAGTCATGTGGTATTATTTCTGTCCCTTGATTGGATGGCCTAAGTTTTATAACTAGGAGCAATGTCTGAACAAATTTGCATGGAGTTACAGGATCCTATGTACAAAGGGTGTGCCACTCTCTTTGTTTCAATCAAATTATTAATTGCTTCCACACCAAGGCTCTGGCCAAACTTTTTTGGAAACTTCTGTGTACTCCAAATCATACTTAAATATATGTTAAGTGAATGTCTTGAAATTGCTGGTTACCATTTTATATCATGCTTATGTATCCCACTAGTGAGTGTGTGTGTTTCAGTAGCATCAACTATACACCATGTGCAATCTTAGTTGTGAAGGATGTGGTTCTCTATTTCTCATTGCAAGGCCTCTGACATGATAGGGCTTGGGGACCTGCTGGGTATTATTAAGTGATCCCCTCCCTATATCATGTAGTGTACAACACTATTTCACATGTCTACCAGGTTTCCAAGTGGTACCAGAAGGCCTCTTTTCCACATCAGTTATTCTCCCTGAATGGCCTCCATCCATACACACACACTGATGGCACAAAGATGAACCCATGTATTTGAAGTTCTGCCACACTGTGGGCATTGCTGCTCTTGTCCCTGCTAGTAATGGGGGGACCACCTACCGCTGCCACCTGCTGCTGTTCCTTATTTTGTCCAAACTGCTTATTAGACCACAAAGACCTGTCAAAATGGGCTTGTATGTGCACCTCTGGTGGAAATTGTTATGCAAATATGTTTGAATGAGTATTCATACTACGTTTGCTTTCTGTGTCTTTCTTGTTACTATGTTTTCATCTTCATGAATATTTGCACAAAAGAGTTAAAAATGGGGGACATGAATATTGTCATTATTTGCAAGAATATTTGAGGCTACCTTTTTTTCCTGTATTCTCCCAGCTCCAAATACTGCAGTTAACAGCTTATTCTTTACCGCAACTATGTTTAGAAACTCTATATTCTGTTTTGTATCCCTGCTGATGAAGTCCATGTGACATGGTCTATGTCCTTATCTACATAATAAAGTTTTACCGGTTATACCAATATAGTTATACGACCTATTCCTGAGGGCATTCTGCGCCAAAAAAAAAAAAATTCTGTGCCAAAACATATAAAATTCTGTGCACAGTATTTTAAAATTCTGCAAAATTCTGCAAATTGTATTTGTCAAATAAATGTGGAGACTCCAGCATGGCATTGGGGAGCACAGGCCACTGGCTGCATAGAAGTGGGAGATCACTGTGCAGCTCCCCACCCCGGGATATGGACTCAGCGGTGAGGCTGCACCCAAACCTGACATGGTGCTAGAACTGGGCCTGCCCCAGAAACACCCCAAGGCCCTTCCCCTCCATGCGAGGTGCAACAGGTATGGGCAGGCAAGCTCAGCAAAGCAGGATTCAAGTGCGGAGGGGCTTAGTGTGGGGGATACAGGGGTGAGTTGAGAGGGTTCTGTGTGGGGCAATCAGGGTGCAGGCAGCTCAGTGGGGGATCCAGGTGTGTGTGTCAGTGGGGTGGTCCAGGTGCAGGGGAGTGATGCTTATTGGTGGGGAGGGTTGAGTGCAGGGGTAGTTAGGCTCAGCATGAGGATCTGGGTATGAGGGATCTGGCTGCACGGAGGTTGGGTGGATGGGGGAGCAGCTCCCTGTACTGTGATCGCTTCCCCTGAAGTTGAGGAGCAATGGGTGCAGGAAGTGGGGAGAGGGAGTTTGCAGAGCTTCCTACAGCCAGGGAAGAAATCTGGGGGTGGGTCTGATACAGCCCCAGATGCTGTGCAGGGGACGAGGAAGTCCCATCCTCCCCAGCCCAGCCGGGACTAGCAGCTGAGCCTGGCACAGGATAGGAACCACCAGGCGGGTCTTCCCCAGTCCCGGTCCCTACCCCACACCTCTCTGCTGGCTGCCCTGGGCACCCAAAACATACTGCTGGGGAGGGTCACATGACAACTCTTGTGACCTCCTTTTGCTTCCTTGTTGTTTTTCTGAGGGGAAGCAAAGAAATCTGTGGGATATATAAATTCTGCGCATGCGCAGTGGCACAAAATTCCCCCAGGAGTAAAGGACATAGCTATATCAGTATATCTCCTCATGTAGACACTCTTTGTTTTGTATAAGAGAGTGTCTTTCTTTCAGTTTAGCTTAAACACCTTCCCAAGTGACTAAACAAAAAAAAAAGGCACTGTTATATCAAAATAAGTGTGTCTGCATGGAGAATTATGTCAGTACAAGTATACTGGTTTAAATTCACACTTCAGGTTATACAGAAAAAAACTTTCTTGTGTATGCAAGGCCTAAACAGTAAATATACCTGGCAACTTTTGAGTTTGTGATGCCACAGAATTGTTACAAATAGATCACACCTTTCTAAAGGACCAGATTAGAGAGCTGACCTCTCAAGAAAAGCTGTATTATTACTAGGGCTGTACCAAATTCACAGTCATGAAAAATGCATCACACACCCGTGAAATCTGGTCTCCTGTGTACTTTTACTCTATACTATACAGATTTCATGGTGGAGAGTCCAGGGTTCCTTAAATTGGGAGTCCTGACACAAAAGAGAGTTGCAGAGGGGTCCCCAGGTTATTTTAGGGTGGAAACAGTATTGCCTTACTTCTGCACTACCTTCAGAGCTGATGGCTGGACAGTGGTGGCTTCTAACTGAGGGCCCAGCTCTGCATGCAGCAGAACAGAAGTAAGGGTGGCAATACCATACCAGGCCATCCTTACTTCTGCGCTGCTGCCTTCAGAGCTGGGCTGCTGGCCAGCAGCCACCGCTCTCCAACTGCTCAGCTCTGAAGGCAGTGCTGCCATGAACAGCGGCCCAGAAGTAAAGGTAGCAGTACCGCAAACTCCCCTACAATAACTTTGTGATCCTCCCCACACAACTCCTTTTCAGGTCAGGACCCCTACAATTACACCACCATGAAATTTCAGATTTAAATGCTGACATTATGAAATTTACAATTTTTAAAATCTTATGATTGTGAAATTGACCAAAATGGACCATAAATTTGGTAGGGCCCTAATTACTACCTCGAAATAATTTCCTGCTAATAGCTAGATAGGTGTATATAGGAAATACAGTTTGAAAGCCACTGATTGCAAATGGTCTACTAATTGTGGTCTCAGAGAATGCATTTGAATTTGAGAAACTACACTAACCATCTTTAAGATGCACATGACTCATGTAGAAAATAAATATATGAGATCATAAGTACTGAAGCTGTAACTGTAATTATGTCATTTTATTCTGTTTTTTTAAACGTCTGCTTCTAAATTACATTGTTCTCTAAATTATATTCTAAGATTACATTACTCCATGATCCTAACATGCACCATAGTTTCCCTTTCTTATATCTTGTTGTTTAATTCTAATAGAAATATTGCCAAAAGAGATTTTCTTTGGTAAGACTTCACACATGTAACTCCATTTCAAATCCAAATTTTAAATACTATACAATGTCATTTTGTGAATAATTGTTTTTTTCAATCCCATGTAACTATGCATTTAACATATAAAAATGTAGTGAAATATTGTAAAACCTATTATAAAAGACTCCATGAAATATGCATTAGTGGGAGCTAAAAAGCTAAAAACTTTTGATTTGTGTAATCTAACAGTCATATAATCAGTAGGAATCAGTAGGAATCAGGATAATTTTAAAAGTTTAAAAGGATTTTTTTCAGACTCTGAATTATTTCTATTTATTTTCTCCCTTTTAACATTTCTTTGAACTCCTTCTATAAAAGTACACTAAGTGATAACTTCTTACATTTTACACATTTTGATATTGTAATGATTGGGGCTGCTCATTACACCAAACCCCTAGAGTGCCAGTAGCATGCTGGGTGTATTGCAACTCAGAGGCAAGCATATAAGTGATTCAGCATCTAGCCCTTGTAGGTTCTAGCACTGGTGGGTCCCCAGTAACCACTCAGTCACAAGATTAAGGGAAAGGTTATTTTACTAGGGCGTCAGGAAAGTGAAATGTTTCAAATAACCTAGGTACAGAGGCTTATTAAACAGTCATAATTCAAAGTGATCAATAGAGGTTCTTGTTTGGAACACTGGGGCAGTCCAAGCGAGAGTCAGGGTTCTTCAGGACTTATTCCTGTATTGTCCTCTCCAGTTTGGTCTTTATTCCAAACAAATAGGTGCTTGTAGGTTTCCTGATCAGGCTCAGTTAGTGTCTCCCACTGGGACCCCTCTGCAATGGTTCCTTGCTTAGCTGTCGCTGTTCCCACACAGACCTGCACCTACCTGTAATGCCCTACATCAGTGTTTCCCAAACTTGGGACACCGCTTGTTTCGGGAAAGCCCCTGGCGGGCCAGGCCAGTTTGTGTACCTGCCACGTCCGCAGGTCCAGCCAATCGCAGCTCCCACTGGCCGCGGTTCGCTGCTCCAGGCCAATGGGAGCTGCTGGAAGCTGCGGCCAGTTCGTCCCTTAGCCCGTGCTGCTTCCAGCAGCGATCGGCCGAACCTGCGGATGCGGCAGGTACACAATCCGGCCCAGCCCGCCAGGCGCGTTCCCTAAACAAGCGGCGTCACAAGTTTGGGAAACACTGCCCTACAGTGATAACCTGTTCCACATGTATCTCTGCATATGGTTTCTGGGGAATCTTTTCTGCCTCTAGCTTCCCTGCAACTTCTGGCTAGTGATACAGTCTTGGCATCCATCTTCCCTCCAGCTTTAGCTAGCCACGTGGCTGCTGCTTCCCAAACAGAGTGCAGCCACTTCCTGGTCCAGGAGCTTTCCACTTATCTGTCCAGGAGAAGGGGAATATGCAGTGGGAAGGGAGCCGATGGAAGTTATAATCTCCTGCTTATAGACTAGTAGACTTTAAGGTCAGAAGGATCTGGCCCACTGTTCCTGTATCTTGCTCTATTTGGGTCACACTGAACTTAGATCGGGCACTCAAAAGTAACCAAAGATAAATAGCAACATGACAAACGACCACATTTTTTTCTGATTCATATCATAAAAAAAAAACAAAAAACAAAAAACATTTGTTTCCTTTTGGGAGCTAACAGATTTGGGTGATGTCAAAACTGGGCACAATTGTCTTCTAACAGATTATGAATACCATGTGTGACAGAACAGAACAAAACAGAAAATGTTTATACAAAGTGTCAGAGATGGCTAAACTACTTCGTGGCATATGGCATGCATGTTGTCGAACTGAAAAGTTCATCACACTCCTGCTGTTTGGCTGCGGCATATATCACCCGATAGCTCTCACTGGCATATCACAGCTGAAATGTAAACTTATAAAATGCTTTTTGCTTCAACAAAACACATGCCACATGCCAAAAAATAACACTACAGTCCCTGCTGCTTTCTTTTTGTATCAGTAAGTCTTTATTACAGTTATACAACTATGATGTAACAAATAAATTGGGCTGAGTGCTCCAAAATATGCATTTATGGTCTTCTAGGGAATCTTTCCATATTAATAAATTTCCCGAACCAATGAGTCCAGCTTTCTCTCTATCAACTTCAACTCTTTCCTGTAAATATAAAAGAGAAGTGGCAAAGGGAGGAAAAATAGCATAAAAGTATAACTTGGAAGGAATCTTGTTGTGCATACCAAATTGCAAGTGGCCTTCTGACCATATCACACATGTGAGATGACATTCTGCAATTCATTCCAGTTAATCCCTTAGCTCTGTACATCAGCATTCCTGTGTATACAGTCCATAAATGGCCCCCAGATGTTATCAAATAAATCACCTTTGCCCTGCAGCCTGTATGTTGTTGTTTTTTTCTCTCATATGATGCCATTTGGGTCAGATTTGCTGCCCATCTGTTGTGCATTTCCTTCTACTTTCTCAGGCTAACTCACTTTTACAGCCATTAAATTGATGATTTAGTCTTGTTTTTCAGTAAACAGATCCAAGAGCTGAAATATCATTTAACTGAATTTAAGCTTAGTTCACATAATCTTTATGGCATCCAGTATTACTTACGAACTATTTTAAAATGTTGTAACTTGTGAATATTCATTGATTTCTTACTATAATCTGTTCCATTCTATTTTTCAATACAGACCCACAGTACTTTTTTTCTCTACACTATTGTCCCAGTAAAGTTTTAAGGGTGATTAGGCATAAATAGAGTCTCCACACCGAATGCAGTAATGGACAGGGTTTTGCTCACACAAAACAGCATATTCTGCATACTCTCCAGGCCAGACATTTGCCCACAAAGCTAAGCCAATTGACTAAGTACCCTTAGAATGCTTTAGGACAGCTGGGATAGAGGGTAAAGGACACAAGGCTCTCACCCCAGAAGATAGTAATTATTGAATTAGAGGATCCAGGTATTGGCAGAAGATTGTGTTGTGGGAGGCACCTGACACAGTTTGGTCTGGCCAAATCATCCTTGTGCAGCATGTAAATATTTCAGCTAGCTCCACAAATGTAAGGACTTAGTGCAAACTTCCAATCTGTTTACTGTCACTTGATTTTGGTGTCTGGATGTGAAATGTTTGTAGAGCTGTACCATAAATTATAAGGAAACAACAAAAAGAGGTGACAGAGCTTGCTATCTGGAGTGTGAATACAAATGTCACTAAAGGGAAGATCAAAATGAAGTTTTCAAACCCTTGAAGTTGAATTTAAAGTTTTGCTGAAAGTTAAATCTAATGTTTTAAGTATATGGAGATATACCTATCTCTCAGAACTGGAAGGGACCCTGAAAGGTTGTTGAACCCAGCCCCCCATCTTTGCTAGCAGGACTAAGTACTTATTTTGCCCCCCCCCCCCGATCACTAAGCAGTACCCTCAAGGATTGAACTCACAATCCTGGGTTTAACAAGGCTAATGCTCAAACCACTGAGCTATTCCTGCCCAGCATCTTCCTTATATGACACCAAAAGAGGAACATAAGTAGAGCTGTGTGATTAATGGATGTTTTGGGTTCACTGGCGATTCTGAAAAATAAAAATGAAAATATGTATAAAAAAAGTTTTGATTCAATCCAAAGTTTTGTTTTGTTTTTTCAATGAATCAGGTTGATAAAAAACTCATTTCAGGTCAAATGAAATGTTTTGTTCAACCCAATGTAAAACACTTCTTTTAGATTTTGAACATATTTTAACTTTATGAAAAATAAAAGGAAATTTCAAAATGAAAAGCTATTTTGGATTGAAAAACCAAAGCATTTTATTTCAGAAATGTTGAAACAAAATGTTTCCATTTTTCAGTATTTTTTTTCTTAAAATGGACAATTCTCTGCAATTGACAAAAATGTGTGAAACATTGTGGTGTAGAGAAATGTGCCTTTTTTTTTGCCTTTTTTTTTTTTACCAAAATAGGTTTCCATTGAAAAATTTCTTCCAGATCCAAAGTAAATACCGATAGCTTAAAAATGTAATTAGTACAGAATTTAAATGTTTAGAAAAGGAGACTGTCATTGGTTCCTTTGAATGCTGAGGAATTGAAGCTATAGATTTCATTGTTTTCTCTGTCAGCCAATTACCTCACAATGAAAATAAACATACATCCCATTTGACTGTCCTTAGTGAGTGCATGCACATTTTATGTGATTTTTTGAAGCAAAATCTTAAAATTTGGTTTGTAGAGTCATAAACATTGTAAACAATTAGAAATGATGTATAGTCCTTTATAGTACTTCA